>NW_024070194.1:32271882-32467671 GCF_014754425.2 Oryx dammah | reverse complement strand
TAAAGTCTGACACTGTTTCCACTGTTTCCCCATCTATTTCCCATGAAGTGATGGGACCGGATGCCATGATCTTCATTTTCTGAATGTTGAGCTTTAAGCCAACTTTTTCACTCTCCTCTTTCACTTTCATCAAGAGGCTTTTTAGTTCCTCTTCACTTTCTGCCATAAGGGTGGTGTCATCTGCATATCTGAGGATCGTGTCCAATTCTTCATGACCCCATGAATCAGTCCCATTTGTTCATTTTTGTTTTGTTTTGTTTTTGACTTTCACATGGTTACTTCTTTTTTAACAATATTTCTTTTACTTTACAGTACTGTATTGGTTTCCATTGCCCTAGGAGGTGGGTCATATTGGATATTGATGAGATTTATGTCATAGAGCATTCTACCTATGTTTTCCTCCAAGTTGTATAGTTCTGGTCTTACATTTAGATCTTTAATCTATTTTTAGTTTATTTTTGTGTTTGGTGTTATGCGTTCTAATTTCATTCTTTTACATGTAGTTGACCAGTTTTCACAGCACCACTTTTTGAAGAGACTGTCTCTTCTCCATTGTATATTTTATTTTGCCTCCATTGTCAAAAGTAAGGTGAACAGAAGTGTATGAATTTATCTTTCTATCTTGTTCTATTTGTCTATATTTCTGTTTTTGTGCCAGTACCATACTGTCTTGATGACTGTAACTGTGTAGTATAGCCTGAAGGCAGTAAAGTTGATTCCTCATATTCTGTTCTTCTTTCTCAAGGTTGTTTTGGCTATTCAAGATCCTTTGTGTTTCCATACAAGTTATGAAATTATTTTTTCTAATTCTGTGAAAAACACCTTTGGTTGTTCGACAAAGATAGCATTGAATCTGTAGATTGCTTTAGGTTGTACGGTTGTTTTCACTATATTAATTCTTCCAATCCAAGAACATTATATATCTCTCCATCTGTTTGTGTCATCTTTGATTTCTTTCATCAGTGACTTATAATTTTCTGCATACAGGTCTTCTGTCTCTTTGGGTAAATTTATTCCTAAGTATTTTGTTCTAATTATGTTGATTTGTTCCTTTCTCTTTTTTTCTTGATGAGTCTGGCTAATGGTTTGTCAATTTTATCTTCTCAAAACCAGCTTTTAGTTTTATTAATCTTTACAATTGGTTCTTTTATTTATTTTTCATTTATTTCTCTCTTAACTTTATGGTTTCTTTCCTAATACTAACTTTGGGGGTTTTTGTTCTTCTTTTTCCAATTATTTTAGGTGTAGAGTTAGGTTGTCTATTCAATGTTTTCCTTGTTTCTTGAAATATGGTTGTGTTGCTTTAAACTTCCCTCTTCAAATTGTTGTTGCTGCATTTCATGTTTTGAGTCATCATATTTTCATTGTCATTTGTTTCTAGGAATTTTTGTACTTTCCTTTTTGTTTCTTCAATAACCTGTTGTCTATTTAGAAATGTATTGTTTAATCTGCATGCGCTTTTGTTTTTGGAGTTTTTTTACCGTGTAATTTATATCTAGTCTCATAGTGTTGTGGTCATAAAAGATGCTTGATATGATTTCAATTTTCTTAAATTTACTGAGGCTTGATTTATGACCCAAGCTGTGGCCTATCCTGGAGAATGTTTCATGTGTACTTAAGAATAAAGTGTATTCTTCTGCATTTGGATGGAATAGCCTGAAATTTTCAATTAGGTCCACTTGGTTTAATGTGTCATTTAAAGCTTATGTTTCCTTATTAATTTTTTGTTTTGATGATCTGTTCATTTTTGTAAGTGGAGCATTAAAGTCCCCTACTATTATTGTGTTACTGTCAATTTCTCCCTTTATGTCTGTTAGTATCGCCCTATATATTGAGATGCTCCTATGTTGGGTACATAAATATTTAAAATTGTAAATTGTTGTAATTGTTCTTCTTGGATTGATCCCTTGATCATTGTGTAGTATCCTTCCATATCTCTTGTAATATTCTTTACTACGGCCTATTTTGTCTGATATAAGAATTGCTACTCCAACTTTCTTTCAGTTTGCAGGAAATATCTTTTTCCATCCTCTCATTTTCTGTATGTATGTTTCTCTAGACCTGAGTTGGGCCTCTTGTAGACAGCATGTATGTGGGTCTTGGTTTTGTATTCACTCAGCTAGTCTGTGTCTTTTGGTTAGAGCATTTATTCCATTTACATTTAAATTAATTATTGATATATTTGCTCCTATTGGAATTTTCTTAATTGCTTTTTATTTGTTTTTGTAAGTCTTTCCACTCTCTTGTGTTTCCTGCATATAGAAATTCCTTTAGCATTTGTTGAAAAACTGGTTGATGCTGCTAAATTTACTTAACTTTTGCTTATCTGCAAAGATTTTAATTTCTCCATCAATTTTGAAAGAGCACCTTTCCAAATAGTGTCATCTTGGTTGTGGATTTTCCCCTTTCAGTACTTTAAATATATCCTGCCATTCCCTTCTGGCCTGCAGAGTTACTCCTGAAAGATTAGCTGTTAATCATATGGGGTTTCCCTTGTATATTACTTGTTGCTTTTAGTATTCTTTCTTTGTCTTTAATCTTTGTTAGTTTTATTAGTATGTGTCTTGGCATGTTTTTCCTTGGGTTTATCCTTTATGGGACTCTTTGCCCTTCTTGAACTTGATTGACTATTTCTTTTCCCATGTTAGGAGAGTTTTGGACTATAACCACTTCAAACTTTTTCCCAGACTGTGCTTGGTTTGGTTTTTGTGGGTTTTTTTCCCCTCTTCTTCTTTTGGGACCCTTATAATTTGAATGTTGGTGCATTTAATATTGTCCTAGAGGTCTCTTAGACGATCCTTAATTATTTTCATAATTTTTTCTTTTATTCTGCTCTTCATCAGTTATTTCAACAATTCTCTTCCAGCTCACTTATCCATTCTTCTGCCTCAGTTATTCTGCTACAGATTCCTTCTAGAGAATTTTTAATTTCAATAATTGTATTATTCATCTCTGTTTATTATTTATTCTAGGTTCTTGTTAAATGTGTTAATCAATTCTTCCAGTTTATCCATTCTGCTTTTGAGATTTGGGGTCATCTTTACTCTCATTACTCTCAATTCTTTTTTCAGAGGGTTTACCTATTTCCTCTTCATTTATTTGGTCCTGTGTATTTTTATCTTATTCCTTCATTTGCACATTATTTTTCTGTCTTTTCATTTTTTCTAACTTACTGTGTTTCACGTCTCCTTTTCCCAGGCTCTATCATCTTTCTTCCTTTTAGTTTCTGCCCTTGGTGGGTCAGGATAGTCCAGAGGTTTTTGTAGGCTTCATGTTGGGAATGTCTTGAACCTGTGTTCTAGTAAGAGGAGGTGAGTTCTTTTCTTCTAATGAGCAGGACTGTGTGAGATGGTATGTTTTGGGATGTCTGTAGGAAGCCTGTTTGCTGATGATTGGGTTTGTATTTTTGCCTTGCTTGTTATTTGGGTGAGGTGTCCTGCACTGGGTACTACTGATAGTTGGGTCGTGGCAGTTCTTATATACAGGTGGAGGCCTTTGTGGGAGTTTTTTCTAATTAATATTCCCTGCTGTCATTAATTCTCTGGCAATCTAGTGTCCTGGAGCCAACGCTCCCAATCAGGCTCAGGCCCAAACTCCAGCTGGGGAGCTGAGATTCCACAAGCCATTTGTTATGGCATTAAAGGGGAGTAAGACAAACAAAAACCAAAAAAAGGCAAAACTAGAAAAGTCAAATGGTATACAAAATCAGAAAAACAATAACAAAAACAAAGGAACATGCACACAGAGAGAGAGAGAAAACCAAAGCAGTCCAAAGAAAAGAAAGCATAAGAGAGTGATATGGTGAGCAAAGGAAACCAAAAATGATATCAATCAATTAAAAACAAAACTAACTGAAACAGAAAACAGAAAACAAGACCAAAGCAGAGTGCCAACAGGAGAATAAAGCAAAGAAGACAACACCAACTGACAAACATGGTGAGATTTTAAAAAGAATAAAAGAAAAAAACAAAAATAAAATTAAGTAGAAGTATATAAAAATATTTATAAATATTAAAGAATAACTACAGCAGGAAAAGAATAAGAGAGAAAGACTGGCCAAAGAGGCCTTCTGATTGCCAGCTACAAGAGGCTCGCAAAAAGACTGTGATAGGGCCATAACTCCTGCTGTGGAGGCAGTTCAAGTCCCTGCACACTTGGTACCACCAAGGTCCCCACAAGCCAAGCAGCTGTGCCACCTTCACGGTCAACTTTCACTGGGCCAGAGCTACCACAGGCAAAAAAAAGAAAAGTCTTGTGTTTATGCGCCCAGGGTCTCTTTGGTCCTTTCCAACTCTTTGCCACCTTGTAGACTGTGGCCTGCTAGGCTTCTATGTCAGAGAGGGGTTCTCCAGGCAAGAATACTGGAGTGCATTGGCCAATACTGGTTGCCATATCCTTCTAGAGCACTATATTTCCTACTACCCTAGCCACCAACCCCCCTGAGTACCTGGTGCTGCCAGAGCCCCTGCAACCCAAGCAGCTACACCACCTCCACACCTGGCACTCCCAGGGGCAAACCCAAGCCCTCCAGGGCAGCCTCAGGAGCTAAACCTCAGTGGACAACCCACCTTCAGAGGTGGAAATAAATCCAAAATTGAAACCCAGGGACAGGGTGGCTAAGGAAGAAGACCCAAAACCTTCCCACCAGCTGTACAATTTGCACATTAAACCCTCATGATCAACTAGGCAGACTCTAGTCTATAGAATACATAAAAGGACATTCAGAGCTCCCACAAAAGAAAATGCACTAACTCTGATAGCTATGGACATTGGAGGCAAGAACACACAGGAGTAGGACCAGATTAGATTCTGAGCTGCCCCCACAGAAGGTCCAGATATCAACACAGTGTTGGAGGGCCTCCTAGGGAGGTAAGGTGGACTGATTTCCAGCACAAGAAAGGACTATGACAGCAGTGACTCAAGAAAAACAATCATTATTCTTATTTTTTGACCTATTCTGTAGATTCTTTTGGATATTTTTTTCCTTTTATGTCCCCCTCTGTTATAGTTGTTGATTTTGTCAGCACTAAGAAATCCAATTAAGATTTTGAGCTTTTTTTTCTCTTTCTCTCAGCCACATTTTTTATTGATGTCATAAACCTGTGTCTCTACATTGGGCTTTTGCAGTTCTGTGGAGTTTTCCTCTTTTTTTTCTTTTCTCTTTTTTTTTAATTTTAATTTATAATTTTTTAAACCTGTGTCTTAATTTATTATTTTTTTTACATTCATTCCTTTGTTTGCTTTTCCTACTGTTCTTTCCTCCTTCCAGTTAATCTTTAGTGTATATCAGTTCAGTTCAGTTGCTCAGTTGTGTCCGACTCTTTGCAACCCCATGGATTGTAGCAGGCCAAGCCTCCCTGTCCACCACCAACTCCCAGACTTTACCCAAACTCATGTCCATTGAGTTGGTGATGCCATCCAACCATCTCATCCTCTGTCGTCCCCTTCTTCTCCTGCCTTCAATCATTCCCAGCATCAAGGTCTTTTCAAATGAGTCAGCTCTTCGCATCAGGTGGCCAAATTATTGGAGTTTCAGCTTCAACATCAGTCCTTCCAATGAACACCAGGACTGACCTCCTTTAGGATGGACTGGTTGGATCTCCTTGCTACATCTATTTATCTTTGCATATCTATTCTCTCTTTCTTTCTCTCCTTTCCTCTCAACGTATTTGTTGTTAGTTTTATTTTCATCGCTTTATTCCCCAATCAGCACCTTGCTTTAGTATTGTTTTCCAGTTTGTGCTTTAATTAGTTTTGTTCTGGTAGATAAAATTTTTGGTTTCCTTTGTTTGCCAGATCAATCTATTGTACTTAATTTTTGTTGGACTGTTTTGATTTTGCTTATGGGTGTATATGTATGTGTGTATATTTAGTTACACTTTCTATTGTTCTTATAAATCTCTTCCTCTATGTTGGGCTTTCACAGTTCTGTGGAGTTTTCCCTTTTTTTCCCCTTTTTTCTTTCTTCTTCCATTTTTTCTCTTTTCTCTTTTTTTATGATTTTAATTTTTAATTTTTTTAAACCTATTGTATTTTTTCTACACTTATTCCTTCATTTATATTTCCTACTATTCTTTTCTCCTTGCAGTTAATCTTTTAATGTATATAAATCTTCTTCATCTACTTCTATTTAACTTTGCTTATCTATTCTTTCTTTCTTTCCTTTACTCTCAATATATTTGTTAGTTTTGTTTTCATTGCTTTATTCCCCATTTGGCACCTTGCTTTAGCTTTGTTTTCCAGTTTGTGCTTAAGTTAGTTTTGTTCTTAACTGGTAAAAATAATTTTTTATTTCCTTTGTTCACTAGATCAATCTACTGTACTTTACTTTTGTTGGATTGTTTTCACTTTGCTCATGGGTGTATTTGTATATGTGTATATTGCATTATTTTAATTACTATTTGCCTGATTTTTTAACTGCCATTGGTCTGGGGTTCATCTTTGGTTTCTCATTTTTGGATATTTGTTTTACTCTCCCTTAATGCCATAACAAACCACTTGTGGAAAATTCTTTCCTGACCAGAGATCAAACGCTGAGCCTTTGGAGTGGGAGCACTGACTCCAAGACCCTAGACTTCAGAGAACTAACCGTGGGGAATATCAAATAGTGAGAACTCACACAGAGGAAACCACTTGAACACAAGACCCAGCATCACTCAACCACCTGTAGCACCCCATACAGGACACCTCATCTAAACAACAAACAAAAAATACAAACCCAATCATCAGCAGACAGGAGTACCACCTTACTCAGCCTTGCCCATACAAACAAAAACTCAGCACAAATCTCACCCTATATGAAGCTCACAAAAACCACTAAACCAACAGTAGGAGGGGAGAAACCAAAAGGAAGAAAGAATTCAACTTTCTTCAAGGAAAGAATTCAACTTCACTTGAAGCCAGGGAAAAGGAGACCTCATAAAAAATAATTTCTTAAAAAAATTAAAAGGCAGAGAAATACTGCACAAATGAAGGAGCAAACTAGAAACACAGAAGTCCAAATAAATGAAGAGAAAATAGGAAAAATTCCTGAAAAAGAATTCAGAATGATAGTAAAGATGATCAAAAACCTTGAAAACAAAATGGAGAAAATGCAAGAATCAATTAACAAAGACCTAGAAGAATTAAAGAATAAGCATACAGAGACAAACAGCACAACTACTGAAATGAAAGATACTCTAGAAGGAATCAATAGCAGAATATCTGAAGCAGAAGAATGAATCAGTGAGCTGGAAGACAAAATGGTGGAAATAACTTCTGAAGAGCAGAATAAAGTAAAAAGAATGAAAAGAGCTGAGGACAGTCTCAGAGACCTCTGGGACCATATCAAATGCACCAACATTTGAATTATAGGGGTCCCAAAAGAAGAAGAGAGAAAGAAAGGGTATGAGAAAATTTTTGAAGAGATTATAGTTGAACACTTCCCCAACGTGGAAAAGGAAATAGCCAATCAAGTCCACGAGGCACAAAGAGTCCCATACAGGATAAACCCAAGGAGAAACATGCCAAGACACATACGAATCAAACTAACAAAGACTAAACACAAAGAAATAATATTAAAAGCAGCAAGGGAGAAGCAACAAGTAACATACAAGGGAAACTCCATATGCTTAACAGCTGATCTTTCAGCAGAAACTCTGCAGGCTGGAAGGGAATGGCATATTTAGAGTACTGAGAGGGGAAAATCTACAACCAAGATTACTTTACCCAGCAAGGATTTCATTCAAAATTGATGGAGAAGTCAAAGGCTTTTCAGACAAGCAAAAGTTAAGAGAATTCAGTACCTCCAAATCAGCTTTACAACAAATGTTAAATGGACTTATATAGTCAAGAAATACAACAGAAGGAAAAAGATCTACAAAATCAACCCCAATCAATTAAGAAAATGACAATAAGAACATATATATATCAATAATTGCTTTAAATGTAAGTGGATTAAATGCTCCAACCAAAAGACATACTGGCTGAATAGTTACAACAATAAGACCCATATATATGCTGTCTACAAGAAATCCACATCAGACCTAAAGACACATATAGACTGAAAGGGAGAGGATGGAAAAATATATTCCATGCAAATGGGGAACAAAAGAAAGCTGGAGTAGCAATCTTCATATCAGACGAAATAGACCTTAAAATAAAGAAGATTACAGGAGATAAAGAAGGACACCACCTAATGATCAAGGAACCAATGCAAGAGGAAGACACACAATTGTAAATATCTATGCAGCCAACATAGGAGCACCTCAATACATAAGACAAACACTAACAGACATAAAAGGAGAAAGTGACTGTAACACAATCATAGTAGGAGATTTTAACACCCCACTGACACCAATGGACAGATCATCAAAACAGAAAATTAATAAGGAAACACAAGTGTTAAATGATACATTAGATGAGATGGGTCTCCTTGATATCTTCAGGACATTCCATCCAAATGCAGAAGAATAAACCTTCTTGTCAAATGCACATGGAACATTCTCCAGGAGAGACCACATCTTGGGTCACAAATCAAACCTCAGTAAATTTAAGAAAATTGAAATCATATCAAGCATCTTCTCCAACCACAACGCTATGAGAATAGATATAAATTACAAGAAAAAAAAACTGTATGAAACACAAACACATGGAGATTAAATAATGTTTCTAAATAACCAACAGGTTACTGAAGACATCAAAAGGGAAATCAAAAAATTTCTAGAAACAAATGACAATGAGAACATGACAACTCAAAACCTATGGGATGCAGCAAAAGTATTTCTAAGAGATGTTTATTGCAATACACTCCTACCTCAAGAGATAATAAAAACATCAAATAGACAACCTAACTTTACACCAAAAGCACTTAGAAAAAGAACAATAACAGAAAATTAGGAAAAGGAAAGAAATCATAAAGATCTGAGCAGAAATAAATGAAAAAGAAATGAAAGAAACAATAGTAAAAATTAATCAAACTAAAAAGCTGGGGGTTTTTGAGAAGATAAACAAAATTGACAAACCTTTAGCAAGACTCATCAAGAAAAAAACAGAGAAGAATCAAAAAAGAGAAGTTACAACAGACAATGTAGAAATACAAAGGATTAAAAGAGACTATTATGAACAATTATATGGCAATAAAATGGATAACCTGGAAGAAATGGACTGATTCTTAGAAAAGTTCAATCTTCTAAGACTGGACCAAGAAGAAATAAAAATTATGAACAACCCAATTACAAGCACTGAAATTGAAGCTGTGATCAAAAATCTGCCAAAAAACAAAAGCCCAGGACTAGATGGCTTCACAGGAGAATTCTATCAAATATTCAGAGAAGGGCTAATGCCTATCCTTCTAAACTCTTTCAAAAAAAATTGCAGAAAAAGGAACACTTCCAAAATCACTCTATGAGGCCACTATCACCCTGATACCAAAACCAAACACAACACACAAAAAAAGAAAACTATGGGCCAATATCACTGATGAACATAGATGCAAAAATCCTCAACAAAATTTCAGCAAACAGAATTCAGCAACACATCCAAAAGCTCAGACACCATGATCAAGTTGGCTTTTATTCCAAGAATCCAAGTATTCTTCAATATATGCAAACCAATCAATGCGATATACCATATTAACAAATTGAAAGATAAAAATCATATTATAATCTCAATAGATGCAGAAAAAGCCTTTGACAAAATTCAGCACCCATTTTTGATTAAAACTGTTCAAAAAATGCTCATAGAAGGAACCTACTTCAACATAGTAAAGTTCAGTTCAGTTCAGTTCAGTCGCTCAGTCGTGTCCGACTCTTTGCGACCCCATGAATCGCAGCACACCAGGTCTCCCTGTCCATCACCAACTCCCGACTTCACTCAGACTCACGTCCATCGAGTCCGTGATGCCATCCAGCCATCTCATCCTCAGTCGTCCCCTTCTCCTCCTGCCCGCAATCCCTCCCAGCATCAGAGTCTTTTCCAATGAGTCAACTCTTCGCATGAGGTGGCCAAAGTACTGGAGTTTCAGCTTTAGCATCATTCCTTCCAAAGAAATCCCAGGGCTGATCTCCAGAATGGACTGGTTGGATCTCCTTGCAGTCCAAGGGACTCTCAAGAGTCTTCTCCAACACCACAGCTCAAAAGCATCAACTCTTCAGCACTCAGCCTTCTTCACAGTCCAACTTTCACATCCATACATGACCACTGGAAAAACCATAGCCTTGACTAGACGGACCTTAGTCAGCAAAGTAATGTCTCTGCTTTTCGATATGCTATCTAAGTTGGTCATAACTTTTCTTCCAAGGAGTAAGCATCTTTTAATTTCATGGCTGCAGTCACCATCTGCAGTGATTTTGGAGCCCAAAAAAATAAAGTCTGACACTGTTTCCACTGTTTCCCCATCTATTTCCCATGGAGTGATGGGACCAGATGCCATGATCTTTGTTTCCGGAATGTTGAGGCCATATGCAATAAGCCCACAGCAAACATTGTTCTAGGAGAAGGCAATGGCAACCCACTCCAGTACTCTTGCCTCGAAAATCCCATGGATAGAGGAGCCTGGTGGACTGCAGTCCATGGGGTCACTGAGGGTTGGACACGACTGAGCAACTTCACTTTCACTTTTCACTTTCATGCTTTGGAGAAGGAAATGGCAACCCACTCCAGTGTTCTTGCCTGGAGAATCTCAGGGACGAGGGAGCCTGGTGGGCTGCTGTCTATGGAGTCGCACTGAGTTGGACACGACTGAAGCGATTTAGCAAACATTGTTCTGAATGGTAAAAAAAAAAAAAAAAAAAAACTGAAAGCATTCTCCCTAAGGTCAGGACCAAGACAAGTGTGTTCACTTTTGCCACTTTACTCAACACAGTTTTAGAAGTCCTCGCTACAGCAATCAGAGAAGAAAAAGAAATAAAAGGAATTTAGATAGGAAAAGAAGTAAACCTCTCACGGATTGCAGATGACATGATACTGTACATAAAAATCCTACGTATCATATCAGAAAATTACTAGAGCTAATCAGTGAATTAGCTAATAAACACAGAAAAGATGCTCAATATCACTCATTATTAGAGAAATGCAAGTAGAAAACAACAATAAGATATCACCTCACACCGGTCAGAAGGGCCCTCATCAAAAAGTCTACAAACAATAAATGCTGGAGAAGGTGTAAAGAAAAGGGAACACTCTTGCACTGTTGGTGGGTATGTAAATATGTTACAGCCACTATGGAAGATGGTATGGAGATTCCTTTAAAAACTAGGAATAAAACCAACATATGACCCAACAATCTACTCCTAGGCATATACCTTGAGGAAACCAAAATTGGGAAAGGGAACATGTATCCCATTTTTATTGCAGCACTATTTACAATAGCTAGAACATGGAAGCAACCTAGATGTCTGTTGACAGATGAATGAATGAAGAGGTTGTGGTATATATACACAATACAATATTACACATCCATAAAAAGAAATGCATTTGAGTCCGTTCTGATGAGGTGGATGAACCTAGAACCTATTACACAGAGTGAAGTAAGTCAGAAAGAGAAAGGTAAATATCATATTCTAACATATAGAGAGAGAATCTAGAAGAATGGTACTGAAGAACTTATTTACAGGGCAGCAATGGAGAAATAGAAATAGATTTATGGACATGTGGAGAGGGGAGTATAGGGTGAGATGTATGGAAAGAGTAACATGGAAATGTACATTACCAAATGTTAAATAGATAGCCAAGGGCAATTTGCTGTATGGCTCAGGAAACTCAAATGGGGGCTCTATGTCAATCTAGATTGGTGGGATGGGGAGGGAGATGGGAGGGAGGTTCAAAAGGGAGGTGGTATTGTTGACGTTTGACAGAAAACAACAAAATTCTGTAAAGCAATTATCCTTTTTTAAAAAAGTTTAAAAAAAGGAAAGTCTGCCCCAGTGATTAGTGCAAAAAAAAAATAGAGGAAAACAATAGAATGGGAAAAACTAGAGGTCCCTTCAAGAAACTTAGAGATACCAAGGGAACATTTCATGCAAAGATGGGCACAATAAAGGACAGAAATGGTGTGGACCTAACAGAAGCAGAAGATGTTAAGAAGAGGTGGCAAAAATACACAGAACAACTATACAGAAAAGATCTTTGTTACCCAGATAACCACAATGGTGTGAACACTTACCTAGACCCAGACATCCTGGAAAAGTTAGTGGGCCTTAGGAAGCATCACTATGAATAAAGCTAGTGGAGGTGATGGAATTCCAGTTGAGCTATTTCAAATCCTAATAGATGATGCTGTGAAAGTGTGCACTCAATATGCCAGCAAATTTGGAAAACTCAGGAATGGCCACAGGACAGGAAAAGGTCAGTTTTCATTCCAATGCCAAAGAAAGGCCATGCCAAAGAATGTTTAAACTACCACACAATTGCGCTCATCTCACACACTAGCAAAGTAATGCTCAAAATTCGCCAAGCTGGGCTTCAACAGTATGTGAACCGTGAACTTCCTGACGTTAAAGCTGGATTTAGAAAAGGGAGAGGGGCCAGAGATCAAATTGCCAACATCCACTGGTCATTGTAAAAGCTAGAGAGTTCCAGAAAAACATCTACTTCTGCTTTATTGACTACAGCCTTTGACTGTGTGGAGCACAACAAACTGTGGGAAATTCTTCAAGAGATGGGAATAGCAGACCACCTTACCTGCCTCCTGAGAAATCTGTATGCAGGTCAAGAAGAAACATTTAGAGCTGGACAGGGAACAAGAGACTGGTTCAAAATGGGGAAAAGAGTATGTCAAGGCTGTGTATTGTCACTCTGTTTATTTAACTTATATGCAGAGTATATCATGGGAAATGCTGGGCTGGATGAAGCACAAACTGGAATCAGCATTGCTGAGAGAAACATCAATAACCTCAGATACACAGAAGACACCACCCTTATGGCAGAAAGTGAAGAAGAACTAAAGAGCCTCTTGATGAAAGTGAAAAAGGAGAGTGAAAATTTGCCTTAAAACTCAAAATTCAGAAAATGAAGATCATGGCATTGGGACCCATCAGTTCAGTTCAGTTCAGTCACTCAGTCGTGTCTGACTCTTTGCGACCCCATGAATCGCAGCACGCCAGGCTTCCCTGTCCATCACCAACTCCCAGGAGTTCACTCAGATTCACGTCCATCAAGTCAGTGATGCCATCCAGCCATCTCATCCTCGGTCGTCCCCTTCTCCTCCTGCCCCCAATCCCTCCCAGCATCAGAGTCTTTCCCAATGAGTCAACACTTCGCATGACGTGGCCAAAGTACTAGAGTTTCAGCTTCAGCATCATTCCTTCCAAAGAAACCCCAGGGTTGATCTCCTTCAGAATGGACTGGTTGGATCTCCTTGCAGTCCAAGGGACTCTCAAGAGTCTTCTCCAACACCACAGTTCAAAAGCATCAATTCTTCGGTGCTCAGCCTTCTTCACAGTCCAACTCTCACATCCATACATGACCACTGGAAAAACCATAGCCTTGACTAGACGGACCTTAGTCAGCAAAGTAATGCCTCTGCTTTTCAATATGCTATCTAGGTTGGTCATAACTTTTCTTCCAAGGAGTAAGTGTCTTTTAATTTCATGACTACTTCATGGCAAATAGATGTGGAAATGATGGAAACAGTGACAGACTTATTTTGGAAGGCTCCAAAATTACTGCAGATGGAAAATCACTTCAGACAGCCCTGAAATTAAAAGATGCTTGCTCCTTGGAAGAAAAGTTATGACCAACTTAGATAGCATATTGAAAAGCAGACATTACTTTGCCAATAAGTGTCTGTCTAGTCAAGGCTATGGTTTTTCCGGTAGTCAAGTATGGGTGTGAGAGCTGGACCATAAAGATAGCTGGTACTGAAGAACTGATGCTTTTGAAATGTGGTGTTGGAAAAGACTCTTGAGAGTCCCTTGGACTGCAAGGAGATCCAACCAGTCCATTCTAAAGGAGATCAGTCCTGGGTGTTTGTTGGAAGGACTGATGCTGAAGCTGAAGCTCCAATACTTTGGCCACCTAATGCGAAGAACTGTCTCATTGGAAAAGACCCTGATGCTGATAAAGATTAAAGGCAGGAGGAGAAGTGGATGATAGAGGATGAGATGGTTGAATGGCATCACCAACTCGATGGACATGAATTTGAGCAAGCTCCAGGTGTTGGTTACGGACAGGGAAGCCTGGCATGCTGCAGTCCATGAGGTTGCAAAAAGTCGGACACAACTGAACTGAACATAACTGAGTCAGACAAAAAATAAAAGATAATTACAATTGCTAGCCCTAATTGTAACATGATTAAGCTAACAATATAAAATAATTACATACAATTTGGGAGGTCAAGCTGCATGATGTGGTAAGTAGAAGTGCTCTGGTTTTCATTCACCCAGCCTGTCTATGTCTTTTAGTTAATGCATTTAATTCATTTACATTTATAGTAATTATCGCTATGTATGATCCTATTACCATTTTCTTCACTGTTTTGTATTTATTTTCTGTATACGTCTATTCTTTCTCTTGTGTTTCCTGCCTACAGAAATTCCTTTATCATTTGTTGAATAGCTGGTTTTGTGGTGCTTGTCTGGAAAGCTTTTTATTTCTCCATCAAATCTGAATGAGTCTTTCTGGATAGAGTATTGTTGGTTGTAGGTTCTTCCCTTTCATCCGTTTAAATACATTATGCCATACCCTTCTGGTTTGTAGAGTTTCTGTTGAGGAATCAGCTGGTAGCCTGATAGGCTTTTCCTTGTATAGTATTTGTCATTGTTCCCTTGTTGCTTTTAATATTTTATCTTCGTATGTTTGTCAGTTTGATTACTATGTATCTTGTTGTGTTTCTCCTTGGGTTTATCCTTCTTGGGACTCTGTGCTTCCTGAACTTGGTTGATTATTTTCTTTCCCATGTTAGGGAAGTTTTCAGTATTTATCTCTTCAAATACTTTGTCAGGTCCTTTCTGTCATTCTTCTCCTTCTAGGACCCCTATAATGTGAGTGTTGGTGCATTTAATGTTGTCCCAGAGGTTAAGAGAAGGCTGTCTTCTTTTTTTTCTTCTCTCTCATTCTTCTTCCTATATTCTGTTCTGTGGCAGTGATTTCCATCATTCTGTCCTTCATGTCATTTATCCATTTTTCTTTCTCAGTTATTCTGTTATTGATTCCTTCTAGTGTATTATCCATTTCTGAGTTCTTTCAGGTCTTTAGTAAACATTTCTTACATCTTCTCCATTGTTTTCCTGAGATCATGGCTCATCTTCACTATGATTATTCTGAATTCTTTTTATGGAAGGTTGCCTATCTCCACTTCATAGAGTTGTTTTTCTGGGGTTTTATATTTTCCCTTCATCTGGAACATAACTTTCTGCTTTTTCATCCTGATTTACTTTCTGTAAAAATGTTTTTTGTTTTAACTGCTATGGGACTGTGCTTCTCCTTGCATCTTCTCTCTGCCCTGTAATGGATGAGGCTAAGAGGCTTCTGTAACCTAACTGATTTGGGGCGGGGGGGGTGGGGAGGACTGGCAATGGAAAAAAACTGGATCTTGCTCTGGTGGGCTTTCTCAGTAAAACTTTAATCCAATTGTGTGCTGATGAGTGGGGTTGTGCTCCCTTCCTGGTAGTTATTTGTCCTGAGGTGACCCAATCCTGGGATATATGGGCTCTGTGGTATGGTTAATCGCAAACTCTAAAAGGCTTATGCCAAAGGGGCTTTCAAAGACTGCTGTTTCTAATGCCTCCATCCCTGTAGTAAGCCTCTGATGATCTACACCTCCACAGGAGATCCTCAAACACTAGCAGGTAGTTTTGGTTCAGTCTCATGTGGGGTCACTGCTCCTTACCTCTGGGTCTAGTTGCATGCAAGATTTTGTTTGTGCCCTCCAAGATGAGTATGTTTCAACCCAGACCTCTGGAAGTCCTATAATCAAGTCCTACTGGCCATCAAAGCCAGATTCCCTGAGGATTCCCAGTCTCTTTGTAAGATCCCCTGGATGGGAAGCCTGACATGGGGTTCATAACCTTCACAACAGTGGGAGAACTTCTTTGGTATTATTGTTCTCCAGTTTGTAGGTCACCCACCCAGAGGGTATGGGATTTTATTTTATCAGGATTGTGCCCCTTCTACAATCTCACTGCGGCTTATTCTTTGTCTTTGAATGTGAGGTATCTTTTCTTGGTGGGTTCCAGTGTCCTCCTTTCAAAGGGTGTTCAATCAGTCCAGCTCAGTCACTCAGTCGTGTTCCACTCTTTGCAACCCCATGGACTGTAGTACACCAGGCTTCCCTGTCCATCACCAACTCGTGAGGCTTGCTCAAACTCATGTCCATTGAATCGGTGATGCCATCCAACCATCTCATCCTCTGTCATCCCCTTCTCCTCCTACCTTCAATCTTTCCCAGGACCAGGGTCTTTTCCAATGAGTCAGTCCTTTACATCAGGTGGCCAAAGTATTGGAGCTTCAGCTCAAGCATCACTCCTTCCAATAAATATTAAGGACTAATTTCCTTTAGGATTGACTGGTTGGATCTCCTTGCATTCAAAGGGATTCTCAAGAGTCTTTTCCAACACCACAGTTCAAAACTATCAGTTCTTTGGCACTCAGCTTTCTTTATGGTCCAGCTCTCACATACATACATGACTACTGGAAAAAGTATAGCTTTGACTATTACATACGGGCCTTTGTTGGCAAAGTAATGTCTCCACTTTTTAACATACTGTCTAGGTTGGTCATAGCTTTTCAAGAGCAAGCATCTCTTAAATTTATTGGCTGCTGTCACCATCTGCAGTGATTTTAGAGCCCAAGAAAGTAAAGTCTGTCACTGTTTCCATTGTTTCCCCATCTATTTGACACGAAGTGATGGGACTCAGTGCCATGATCTTTGTTTTGTGAACGTTGAGTTTTAAGCCAACTTTTTCACTCTCCTCTTTCGCTTTCATCAGAGACTCTTTAGATCTTCTTTTTCTGCCAAAAGGGCAGTGTCATCTGTGTATCTGAGTTTATTGATATTTCTCCCAGCAATCTTGATTCCAGCTTGTGCTTCATTCAGCCCCACATTTCACATGATGTACTCTGCATATAAGTTAAACAAACAGGGTGATAATATATAGCCTTGATGTACTCCTTTCCCCATTTGGAACCAGTCTCTTGTTCCATGTCCAGTTATAACTCTTTCTTCTTGGCCTGCATACAGATTTCCCAGGAAACAGGTAAGGTGGTTTGGTATTCCCATCTCTTTCAGAATTTTCCACAGTTTTTTGTGACCTACACAGTCAAAGGCTTTGGTGTAGTCAATAAAGCAGGAGTAGATGTTTTTCTGGAACTCTCTTGCTTTTTTGATAATCCGATGGATGTTGGCAATTTGATCTCTGGTCCCACTGCTTTTCTAAATCCAGCTTAAACTCTGGAAGTTCACAGTTTATGTATTGTTGAAGCCTGGCTTGGAGAATTTTGAGCATTGCTTTGCTAGCATGTGAGATGAGTGCAATCGTGCAATACTTTGAACATTCTTTGGCCATTGTCTTTCTTTGGGATTGAAATGAAAACTGACATTTTCCAGTCCTGTGACCACTCCTGAGCTTTCCAAGTTTGCTGGCATATTGAGTGCAGCACTTCCACAGCATCATCTTTTAGGATTTGAAATAGCTCAGTTGGAATTCCATCACCTCCTCTAGCTTTGTTCATAGTGATGCTTCCTAAGGCCCACTTAACTTTGCATTCCAGGATGTCTGGCTCTAGGTGAGAGATCACACCATCATAGTTATCTGGGTCATGGAGATCTTTTCTGTATACTTCTGTGTATTCGTGCCACCTCTTCTTAATATCTTCTGCTTCTGTTCAATCCATACCATTTCTGCCCTTTATTGTGCCTATCTTTGCATGATATGTACCCTTGGTATCTCTAATTTTCTTGAAGAGACCTCTAGTCATTCCCATTCTATTGTTTTCCTCTATTTCTTTGCATTCATCACTGAGGAAGGCTTTCTTATCTCTCCTTGCTGTTCTTTGGAACTCTGCATTTAAATGGGTTTATCTTTCCTTTCTCCTTTACTTTCACTTCTCCTTTCCTGAGCTATTTGTAAGGCCTTCTCAGAAAACCAATTTGCCTTTTTGAATTTCTTTTTCTTGGGGATGGTCTTGGTCACTGCCTCCTGTACAATTCAGGAACCTCTGTCCATAACTCTTCAGGCAGTCTATCAGATCTAGTCCCTTGAATCTATTTGCCACTTTCACTATATAAGTGACACTATATATCACTTTCATAAGGGATTTAATTTAGATCATACCTGGATGGTCTAGTGGTTTTCCCTACTTTCTTCAATTTAAGTGAGAATTTAGGTGAGAATTAACCTCACCCAATTTTCTTCCTTGAGAATTAACCCAGACTCTAAGCAGTTCTTCCCTCCTTCTCACCAGTAAAATACAGTGTCCCAGGAGACAATGAGGCTATTAAAATCTTATGCTGATGTGTTTAGGAATAACAGTTTCTTAATATGTTCCTCCTCCTCTTGCATCTGGACATACAGTGCTTAAGTCAAGGAAATGATGTGTAATGGTAAGATTTTGAGCATGTGACAGGCCAATGGGAGGGACATTTTGGGGTGAAGAAGCCCCTCTGGAGTTACCACTTACTGGGATCAGTGACTCTAGAACTGGAAGAGTGTAGGAAGTACAGCTCCCATTTTCATCTTCCACAAGCTTTCTGGATACAGTGCACCCCTAGAATGCCAGCCCGTCAGGTTGTGGATGCTGATTCAAGAGACTCTGAAACAGGGGAAGGCAGATGGGGTTCTGATGTCTAACATTTATACCAGTTGATTAGTAGTTAGTGTGGAAATTCCTTTCCTCAATTCTTAGTGACTTTTTATTCAGATTAAAATCATTTCTTAGATCAGTTTCCCAAGGCAAAATAAATAAAAGCAAAAATAAACAAATGGGGCATAATCAAACATTTGATTTATCAACAAAATTATCAACAAAATGAAAGATAACCCACTGAATGAGAGAAAATATTTGCAAACAATGTGACCAACCAGGGGTTAACATCCAAAATATACAAACAGCTCATACAACCTAACATTTTTTAAAAAAATCAGAAACTGGGCAGAAGACCTAAGTGGCATTTTTCTAAAGATGTATAGATGGCTAATAGGCACATGAAAGCATATTCAACATTGTAATAATTAGATAAATGCAAATAAAAACCACAATGAGGTATTACCTCACACCAATCAGAATAGCTATCATCAAAAATTTATAAATAATAAATTCTAGAAAGGGTGTGCAGAAGAAGGAAGCCTCCTAAACTGTTGGTGGAAATGTAAATCAGTGCAGCCATTATGAAGTTTCCTTTAAAATCTAAAAATAGAACTACTGTATATGATCCAGCAATCCCACTCTTAAGTATATATCCAGAAAAGATGAAAACTCTATTTCAAAAGATGTTGTTGTTGTGATATTAACACACCAGGTTCCTTTGTCCTTCACTATCTCCCATAGTTTGCTCAGATTCATGTCCATTGAATCAGTGATGCTATCTAACCATCTTATCCTCTGTGACCCCTTTCTCCTTTTGCATTCAATCTTTCCCATCATCAAGGGTTTATCCAATGGAATGGATCTTCACATCAGGCAGCAACTCCTTCAAGGGTCACAGCCTTGTTGTGGCAAAGGGGTTTGTGTAACTCAATGAAGCTACGAGCCACGCCATGCACAGCCACTCAAGATGGAGGGTCATAATGGAGAGTTCTGACAAACTGTGGTCCACTGGAGGAGGTAATGGCAACCCACCCTAGTTTCTTCCCACTAGAACCTCATGAACAGTATAAAAAGGCAAAAATATACGACACTGGAAAATGTGCCCTCCAGGTCAGAAGGTGTCCAATATGTTACCGGGGAAGAGTGAGGGGAAATTACTAATAGCTCCAGAAAGAATGAAGTGGCTGGGCCAAAGCAGAAATGATGCTCAGCTGTGGATGTGTCTGTGGTGAAAGTAAATTCCAACGTCATAAAGAATATTGCATAGGAACCTGGACTGTTATATCCATGAACCACGGTAAATTGGATGTGGTGAAGCAGTAGATGGCAAGAGGAACATCAACATCTTAGGAATCAGTGAACTAAAATGAACGGGAATGGGTGAATTTAACTCGGAAGACCATTACATCTACTATTGTGGGCAAGAATCCCTTAGAAGAAATGGAGTAGCCATCATAGTCAACAAAAGGATCTGAAATTCAGTACTTGAGTGCAGTCTCAAAAATGACAGAATGATCTCAGCTCCTTTCTAAGGCAAACCATTCAATATTACAGTAATCCAAGTCTATTCCCCAACCACTAATGCCAAAGAAGCCGAAGTTGAACGGCTCTATGAAGACCTACAAGGCCTTCTAGAACTAACACCAAAAAAGAAGTCCTTTTCATCATAAGAGACTGGAATGCAAAAGTAGAAAGTCAAGAGTTATCTGTAGTAACAGGCAAGTTTGGCCTTGGAGTACAAAATGAAGGCAGGCAAAGGCTAACAGAGTTTTGTCAAGAGAATGCACTGGTCATAGCAAACACCTCTCCCAACAACCCAAGAGACAATTCAACACATGGATATCACCAAATGGTCAATGCTGAAATCAGATTGATTATATTCTTTGCAGCTAAAGACAAAGAAGTTCTATACAATCAGAAAAAGCAAAACCTGGAGCTGACTGTGGCTCAGATCATGAGCTCCTTATTGCAAAATTCAGGCTTAAATTGAAGAAACTAAGGAAAACCACCAGGCCATTCAGGTCTGGCCTAAATCAAATCCCTTATACAGATGAGGTGATGAATACAGCAGAGGTGATTATACAGCGGAGGTAATGAACAGACTCAAGGGATTAGATCTGGTAGACAGAGTGCTTAAAGAACTATGGACAAAGGTTTGTAACATTGTACAGGAGGCAGTGACCAAAACCATCACAGAGAAAAAGAAATGCAAGAAGGCAAAGTGGTTGTCTCAGGCTTTACAAATAGCTGAGGAAAGAAGAAAAGTGAAAGGCAAGGGAGAAAGGGAAAGATACATACCCAACTGAGTTCGAAAAGACACATACACCCAAATGTTCATAGCAGCACTATCTATAATAGCTATGATATGGAAAGAACCCAAATGCACATTAACAGACAACTGGGTTAAAAAGATGTAATACACACGCACACACACACACACACACACACACATTGGAATATTATTCAGCCACAAAAAATGAAATATGGCCATTTGAGCATCATGGACAAACCTAAAATTTATATACTTAGGAAGTAAGTCAAAGACAAATACTATATAATGCCACTTACACATAAAATCTAAAAAATAATATAAATAAATCTATATGTAAAACATGCTCACAGACATAGAAGACAAATTCAGTTATGAAAAGGAAGATGTAAGGGAGAAGGCCAAATTAGGAGCATGGTATTAACAGATATAAACTACTAGACATAAAATATATAAGCAACAAGGATTTACTATATATTACAGGGAACTACATTCAATATCTTATAATAAATCTGAAATGACTATACTGTGTACCTGAAACTAACACAATATTGAAAATCAAATATACTTCAATTTTCTTTAAAAACAAACAAAAAAAAAAGCTTTATCTTGGCAACACACACACAAAATCAAGTCAAGGCCAGTTGCAAGAATTGCTCTTTATGATCACAGAGAAGGCAGTGGCACCCCACTCCAGTACTCTTGCCTGGAAAATCCCATAGACGGAGGAGCCTGGAAGGCTGCAGTCCATGGGGTTGCTGAGGGTCGGACACGATTGAGCGACTTCACTTTCACTTTTCACTTTCATGCATCGGAGAAGGAAATGGCAACCCACTCCAGTGTTCTTGCCTGGAGAATCCCAGGGACAGGGTAGCCTGGCAGGCTGCCGTCTATGGGGTCGCACAGAGTCGGACATGACTGAAGCGACTTAGCATAGCATAGCATACATTCAATATCTTATAATAAACTATAAAGAAATGTAATCAGAAGAAATGAAATGACTATACTGTGTACCTGAAACTAACACAATATTGAAAATCAAATATACTTCAATTTTCTTTAAAAAAAAAAAAGCTTTATCTTGGCAACACACACACAAAATCAAGTCAAGGCCAGTTGCAAGAATCGCTCTTTATGATCACAGAGCAGGCAAGTCCCTCTAAGTGAATAGCCAGAAAGTATTGTTATATTCATGTTCTTCTCACAAGCAAGGTGAATGTTTGCATTCTGAATGCTTCTTCTTTCAAGAAGAAAAAGGGCACAGATAAGCTATATATTGAATCATAAGCCATAACTATGAGAGGACACCTGAAATCAGACAGTGAGGCTCCCTGGACTCATTTGAGATGGTTGATACTGCTGCCCAATCTATTATATCAGAGGTACCAAGGAGCCTTCCTCAGCCCCTTCACCTTCACCCTTTTGATGGAGTCTCTGTGTACATCATTATCACCTTGCTTAGTTTCACCATCTTCTTTCTCTTCATAATGACTAACCTCATAACCAATGACATCAGTCATCTTCATTCCACTCAACATTGAAGTTCAGCTCAGTATCTCCTCCTTTGGGCAAATCTCCCAGCCTGTCTTTTCAGCTTCAGCTTGTTGCTCCCTCCTCAGTGCTCTAAAATTGTATTCTCCTATGGATCCATCTCCTCCACCAGGCTGTGAGCTTCTAAAGCACCGAACTGCTTTTCAATCTCTGTCTCCCCAGCACCTAGCAATTGAAGCTTGTGGATTTTCAAAATTCACTCAAAGAAGTAAAGATTAAGAATACATTTCAACAACATGGAGCTTAGTTCAGTCTCCAACCTCCTCTTACCCTCTACACAACTCTATATGAGCCCTCCCCTTTTCCCCTGTACCCCTCAATACAGCTGTGGTTCTCAAACGACTGTACTCGTGTGCTTGCTTCTGTACCTTCCCATCCCCAGCAAGAGACCAGTTCATGGTATAGCCCATCTGGGATATTGAGTAAGAAAGGGCAGCTATAAGAGGCATTTGAGAATAAGCATTAACAAGGGTTGACAGCAGACTGGATGTAGAAATTGGAGATGAGTGGGGAGCCAGGTAACCAGAAGGCTGCCACTGACGCAGACAGTACAGTCAAAAAGAGACTTGAGGATAGGATAGGATAGGGGAACAGGTGAGTTCAATTGAGGACAAGTTGACTTTAGGAGGTTAGCAGTGCTCGAGGGATATTTCCAATAGGTCAATGGAACTATAAAACAAGTACCCCAAATTCCTGAAGGCACTAGAAGCTTAGAGATAAAAGGATTCTCCTCCTAGAGCCCTGGAGGAATATGAGGTCCTGTTGACAAATTGATTTCTTACTTTTGGCTTCCAAAACATTGAGAAAATAAATTTATGTTGTTGAAAAAGTCTTGTGCCCCAAGAAAAATAGTAGGCCCAGAGTTGGGCATGTAGAATTCAGTCACCATATTAAGATGAAAACTGAGGACATACAACATTATCCATTTGAGGATTCCAAAGACAAGAGAGTAGGCAAAGAAAAGCATCAGGATCAAGACTCAATATTGAAAACACCATAATATATGGGGACAGGACATGGAGATGAGGACACAAGGAATAAGTCAATACAGTGCCTGTCGCATTAGAACCTGAAGCAAAATGAAAAATCAGTAATACTGATCCTATTTATTAAAAGATTTATATTTTATTCATCATGGGTTTTGTATTAATTGTCATTTTTTAAAAATATTTCTTATCTTGAAAGACAAGATAGAATACAACAGTCCAGAAAAAAAAGGAGACCTACAGCCACGGAGCCCCATAGCCAGAGCCACCAGGGTCCCACCAGCATGGATGTAAACCCTGGCTCTGACGTCTCTTCGGTGCATGATCTTAGGTACATGATCTCAAGTTAGACACTTCACTCCCCTAAATTTGGTGTCCTCACCTGAAAAATAACACCCTCCTGGCAGTTGTCACAGTGCCTGCCCTAAAAATCTTTTCCCAAGGGTTTCAGATTAGGAGGAGGAAAATGAAGAGGCTGGACAAAGAGGAGATGACAATAGAAATGAAGAGCCAGGAGAGAGAGGAGAGATGGCACAGCCAGGATATCAGGTTTTGTCCTCTCCACATATGATGGAGGGACAGATTCACACAGAATTGGGACATTCTATCAACTGTTCACATTTTATGTATTGCTTTAAACTCTGGTTTTTTTAATATCTGTGACTTCCTTCCATTTGTTTGGGGAATGAAGAATCAAAGTCTTTCCTCCCATCAGGTGGGAAAGGCCCAGTGCCCAGAGTGGACTGAATCCTAGCCACTATCAAATCCAATCCACTCTCCTGCCTCTGTCTTCTGGAAGCATTCTCACAGTCCCTTTGATTAGTGCCCTCATGGTGATGACATACAGCCAGTCTAGTGTGGCTCCAGGAGTACAGGGGAGAAGCCAGGTGAGGGAGGGGGGGTCTGCCATTATTTCCTTCCCTGCCATCTGTTTTCAGAAGCATGTAACTCCCCAGTATGCTTTTCCCTGGTGGAAAATGACCATGTTTGGTGTCTGCCCAAAGGAGAATCTCTATGGAAAGTTTGAGAAAGATCCCCTCTGGCTGGGAATGTGAAAAAAAAAAAAAGCCCGTGCCTTTCCTATTTGGAGAAAAAAAGGAAAGAACATACTTGAGATGTGGTTATTTTTGTCTCTGTTTCAGAAGGAGCTGACTTGGATAGTGCTACTTGGCCTGCATCCCCACCTCTTTGTTGGGAAAGGCAGAGGGAAAAGTGATGCAGACCCCAAAATGTTTATGTCTGTTCTCAAGAATTTTTTCTCTTTTAGTAGATATGTTGTTGTTGTTTTAATCTCTAAGTTGCGTCCGACTCTTTTGTGACCCCATGGACTGTAGCCCACCAGGATTCTCTGTCCATGGGATTTTCCAGCCAAGAATACTAGAGTGGGTGCCATTTCCTCCTGCAAGGGATCTTCCCAACCAGGGGATAAAACCTCTGTCTCCTGCATTGCAGGCAGATTCTTTACCACTGAGCCACCAGGGAAGCCCTTTAATAGATATAGCCTACAAATAATAGAGTGTATAAATCTCAAGAATCTTCTCTCTACAGCTTGATGGATTGTTACATATGTATATAACCATGTAACTACTGCCCAGTTCAGAGTACCTCAGAAGGCTCCTTGTGCCTTTCCCAGACAATTCTCATCCATAAAAGCTAACCAATTAGTTTTGCCTGTTCTTAAATTTCATATAAATGGAATCCTATAATATGTATGCATGACATCTTGTTTCAGTCACTCAATATAATGCCTATGATCTTCATTCACGTGGTCAGTTTTTGTATTAGTTTGCTAAGGCTGCCAAAGAATAAATGCAGATGTCCAATATACATGAGAAAAAGTGCTCTGCCTTAATCATAAGCAAGTAAATGCAAATTAAAACATCAAGATACCTTCCTAAATCTAATTGTATTATCAGGAATACAAACATTTAACAGGGGTCATTTGATGAGATTTGGGGAAAACAGGCATATATCAACATGTGCACCTCACTCCAGTACTCTTAGTAGGCTGGTAGGCTGCAGTCCATGGGGTTGTGAAGAGTCAGACATGACTGAGCGACTTCCCTTTCACTTTTCACTTTCATGCATTGGAGAAGGAAATGGCAACCCACTCCAATGTTCTTGCCTGTTCTTGCCTGGAGGGACAGGGGAGCCTGGTGGACTGCTATCTATGGGATCACACAGAGTCGGACACGACTGAAGTGACTTAGCAGCAGCAGCAGCAGCAGCACTGTTAGTGAGTATGTAAATTGACAATTTGGCCACACCATCAAATGTTACAACTTGTATAGCATTTGATCCAACAATTCCACTGTTAGCAAATTAGCTTCCAGATATACTGTAAAAAGTGATCAATACATATGTTCTTTTCAGCTCTACTTTACAGAAGCAAAAAATGAACTGAAAGCAAACTAAATTTCAGCCAATAGGGAAAATGGCAATAAATTGTAGTATATCTTTTTTAATACAGTATTATACCTATGAAAGAAGAGAACTAGGCAGAACTGGATGTAATGATATAAATAAATTTCCAAGATACATTAAGTGATGGATGTAATGTAAATGTTTAATATCTCTTCCTTCATAGAACTGGAAACTCCCCTCAGGTCCCACGTAAGTTGCTTTCTCGAAGATGCTGACTTACAGGTGAGTTCTACCTAGCCCAAGCTACTGAGTAGCACACCCTGCTGGAGAAATGAGTCATCTCACAAAATACCCCAAATCAAAGTAAGATTTTATTTCTTGCAAAGCTCTTACACTTCCTAGCAAGTCTGTGCCTTCCTAGCAAGGTATTCAGTTTCCTCATTTGTCAAATGAGGCAAATGGATCCATAATCTCAGAGGCCCCTTCCAGGTCTGTAAGGCAACTGACTGAAACAAATGTTCTCCCTCTACCACAGCTTCTGTGGAATTCACTCTCAGAGATTCTAGGGATCTAATACACCCGGACTCAAATCCCAGCTCCACCCTTAGAAGATCTGTGACCTTGGGAAAATTATTTACCCACTTTGAATTCACATCCTTATTTAAATAACAGAAAAAGCAATACTTTGTAGGAGAGGAAGCTCACCAAGTTTCCACTCCGGCTAAACATACTCTTTCTGGGGTTCCAAGTGGCCTCCATGTTGCCAAACCAATTGGGCATTCCTTTGTCTTTATCTTGCCTCTTTGTGACATCTGACAGTATCTCTTACAGCCTCCTCAATCTCTTTGAAGTTCTTCCCTCTCCTTCTTTGACCCCAGCCTCTCCTATTTTCTCCCCCTTCCCCAGCCACTGTTTCTCACTCTTTCTTATGGGATTTTCTTCATCATATGTCAGTGTTTTTAAGTACATAAAAAGAAGTTCAACCTCACACACAACAAAAGGAATGCAAACTAAAATGAGATCATTTTTCACCCATCAGATTAACAAAATATGAAGAGTTTGGGAACAGTCTATGGGCAATGATGTAGGGAAACAGGTACTCTTGTGCATTAGAGAAGCATAATTTGTAAGCCTTTTTGGAGGGCAATCGGTGCAATCAAAATTTTAAATGTATAAAAGGATCTAACCCAGCAATTCTATTTATAAGATTTTGCAACAGAGAAGGGGGCTTCCCTGATCGCTCAGTTAAAGAATCCACCTGCAATGCAGGAGACCCCAGTTTAATTCCTGGATCAGGAAGATCCACTGGTGAAGGAATAGGCTACCAACTTCAGTATTCTCGGGCTTCCCTGTGGCTCAGCTGGTAAAGAATCAGCCTGCAATGTGGGAGACCTGGGTTTTATCCCTGGGTTAGGAAGATCTCCTGAAGATGGGGAAAGCTACCAGTATTCTGGCCTAGAGAATCCGATGGACTGTTTAGTCCATGGAGTCACAAAGAGTCAGACACGACTAAACATATAAGAGGATCTAACCCAGCAATTCTATACATAAGACTTATACTAGAGAAAAAAATCTACTAGATATATTCCCAATGCCCATTCTTTACTAAAGAAACTAATTTTGTTGTCATAGCAACAAGTCAAACTAAAGGACATTTCCCACCTTCCCTTAAGATAGGGATGGTTATTTGACACAGGTCTGACCCATAGGATATAAGCAAAAAAATTTTGGAAGACTTCCAGAAAATCTCCTTAAAAGAATAACAGACTCTGCTGATGATGCACCCTTCTCACCTCTGTTGTCTCCTTTCCTTTCTCCTTCCTGGAATGTGTATGTGATAGCTTGATTTGGAGCAGCTGTCTTCTAACCATAAGGGAAAAGACCTGGAGAATTTGCTGTAATGTTATTGAGACACTAAACACAGTAGACACTGGAGAGATCAAGAAGAGGTAGAAAGAATACATGGGAAAACTGTACAAAAAAGATCTAAATGAACCAGATTACTACAGCAGTGTTGTCAGCCACCCAGAGCAAGACACTCTGGAGAGTGAAGTCAAGTGGGTCTTAGAAAGCACTGCTGTTAATAAAGCTAGTGGAAGTGATGGAATTCCAGTAAAACTAAAATCCTAAAGGATGATGCCATCAAGGTGTTGCATTCAATATGTCAGCAAATCTGGAAGACCCAGCAGTGATCACAGGACTGGAAAAGGTTAATCCTCATCCCAGTTCCCAAGAAGGGTGGTACTAAAGAATGAGATAGCCATCAGACAGTTGCATTCATCTCCCATGCTAGTAAGGCCATGCTTAAAATTTTGCATGCTAGGCTTCAGCATTATGCAAAACAAGAACTTCCAGGGGTCCAAGCTGGGTTTAGAAAGGGAGGAGAAACCCAGAGATCAAATTGCCAACATTCTCTGAATCACAGAGAAAGCAACAGAATTCCAGAATTCCAGAAAAACATCTACCTCTGCTTTATTGACTATGCAAAAGCCTTTGTGGATCACAATAAACCGTTGAAAGCTCTTAAAGAAATGGGAGTGCCAGAATATCTTATCTGTCTCCTGAGAAACCTGTATGCAGGTCAAGAAGCAACAGTTTGAACCTGTACGGAACAACTGATTGGTTCAAGATTGAGAAAAGAACACAACAGGGCTGTCTGCTGTCACCCTGATTGTTTAAGCTATCTACTGACCACATCATGAGAAATGCTGGTCTGGGTGAGTTACAAGCTGGAATCAAGATAGAGAGAAACATCAGCACCTCAGATATGCGGATGATACCAATGTAATGGGAGAAAGTGAAGAGGAACTAAAAAGCCTTTTAATGAGGATGAAGGAAGAGAGTGAAAGAGCTGGCTTAAAACTAAATATTAAAAAAACTAAGATCGTGGTATCCGGCCCCATTACTTCATGGCAAAAAGAGTGGGGAAAGTTGGAAGTAGTGACAGATTGACAGATTTCTTCTTCTTGGGCTCTAAAATCACTGTGGATGATGACAGCAACCATGAAATCAGAAGACATTTGCTCCTTGGAAGGAAAGTTATGATAAACCTAGACAGTGTGTTGAAAAGTAGAGGCTTTACTCTGCTGACAAAGGTCCACATAGTCTTCCCAGAGGTCACATATGCTTGTGAGAGCTGGACTGCAAAGAAGGCAAAGCACCAAAGAATTGATGCCTTCAAACTGGTGCTGGAGAAGGCTTCTGAGAGTCCCTTGGAGAGCAAGGAGATCAGAACAGTCAATCTTAAGGGAAATCAACCTTGAATAATAAATATTTAGAAGGACTGATGCTGGTCATCTGATGATTTCGTCAGCTGATATTTGATCATTAGTTGACTCACTGGAAAAGTCCTTGATACTGGGAAAGACTGAGGGCAGAAGGAGAAGAGAGTGTGAGAGGATGAGATAGCTGGATGGCATCACTGATACAATGGACATGAACTTGGGCAAACTCGGAGATGGTGAGGGACAGGAAGGCCTGGTGCGCTGTAGTCCATGGGGTCACAAAGAGTTGGACTCAACTGCACAACTGAACAACAACAACAAACCAATGTCAGCATTTGCCTACCCTAGATTTCTCATGCATTCAGTTCACTTACATTTATGGTAATTGTCAATATGTATGATTCTACTATCGTTTTCCTAACTGTTTTGGGTTTATTTTATGTAGGTCTTTTCTTTCTCTGGTGTTTTCTGCCAACAGAAGTTCCTTTAGCATGTGCTGTAAAGCTGGTTTGATGGTGCTGAATTTTCTTAACTTGCTTGTCTGGAAAGCTTTTGATTTCTCTATCAAATCTGAATGAGAGTCTTGCTGGGTAGAGTATTCTTGGTGTAGTTTCTTCCCTTTCATCACTTTAAATATATCATGTCATTCCCTTTTGTTTTGTGAGTTTCTGTTGAGAAATCAGCTGGTAGCCTGATGGGAGTTTCCTTGTATGTTATTTGTCATTTTTCCCTTGTTGTTTTTAGTATTTTATCTTTGTTTTTAATTTTTGTGAGTTTGATTATTATGTGTCTTGGTGTGTTTCTCCTTGGATTTATCCTGTCTGAATTCTCTGTGCTTCCTGGACTTGATTGACTATTTCCTTTTCCATGTTAGGGAAGTTTTCAGCTATTAACTCTCTTCAAATATTTTCTCAGGTCCTTTCTCTCTCTCTTTTCCTTCTAGTACCCCTATAATGCAAATGTTGGTGCATTTAATGTTGTCCCAGAGGTCTAAAAGAAGGCTGTCTTCATTTTTTCATTCTGTTTTCTATATTCTGTTCTCTGGCATTGATTTCCACCTTTCTGTCCCCAAGATAATTTATCCATTCTTTTACCTCGGTTATTCAGCTATTGACTCCTTCCAGTGTACTATTCATCTGTTTTTTTGTTCTCTAGTTCTCGTAGGTCTTTCGTAAACATTTCTTGCATCTTCTCCATTGTTTTCCCGAGACCCTGGATCATCTTTACTATCATTATTCTGAATTCTTTTCATGGAAGGTTGCCTATCTCTACTTTATAGACTTGTTTTTCTGGGGCTTTATACATTCCCTCCATCTGGGACATAACTTTCTACTTGTTCATCCTGATTAACTTTCTATAATGTTGGGTTTTTTTTCTATCTATGGGATTGTGGTTCTTCTTGTTTCTTCTTGTCTGACCTCTGACAGATGAAGTTAAGAGGCTTCTGTAAGCTTCTTGATGGGAGGGACAGAGTGGAAAAATCTAGGTCTTGCTCTGGTGGGCAGGGCCTTGATCAGTAAAGCTTTAATTCAATTATATGCTGATGGGTGGGGTTGCACTCTCTCCCTGGTAGTTGTTTGGCCTGAGGAGACCCAGCCCTGGGGTCTATGAGCTCTATGGCAGAGTTAATAGCAATTGCCAAAAGGGCTTACACCAAGGGAGACCTTCCAGGACTACTGCTGCCAGTGCCCCCATCCCTGTAGTGAGCCCCTGCTGACTCACACCTCCACACTAGCAGGCAGTCTGGTTCAGTCTCCTGTGGGGTCACTTCTCCTTTCCCCTGGGACTTAGTGCACCCAAGGTTTTGCTTGTGCCATCTAATACTGTAGTCTCTGTTTCCCCTAGTCCTGTCAAGTCCTATAATTAAATCCTACTGGTCATCAAGGCCAGATTCAATGGGAATTCTCAGTCCCTTTGTCAGATCCTCAGGCTGAGAGGCCAGGTTCAGAACCTTCACAATAGTGTAAGAACTTCTTTGATATTATTGTTTTCCAGTTTGTGGGTCATCCACATGGCAGGTATGGGATTTGATTTTATCATGATTACACCCTTCCCTTCCTCCCATCTCGCTTCAGCTTCTTCTTTGTCTTTGAATGTGGGGTATCTTTTTTTGGTGAGTTCCAGCATTCTCCTGTTGATGGTTGTTCAACAGCTAGTTGCAATTTTGGTGCTCTCACAGCAGGAGATGAACACATGTCCTTCTACTCTGCCATCTTGAAATGGAAGCCCTATTTATTTAAGTTTTGGGAAAAAATGATATAGAAAGGTAAACACAGTGTGCTAATGTTTATGTAAAATTGTTTTACAGGCTTAGAACTTTTCCAGAATACAGATAAAACTGATATGCCTTTGAAAATGGTGCCTAGATTACAACAAGGATTGTAAAGGTTCACTGCTGTGTTCAGACCTTATTATAGCCACGAGGCCTCCAAAAGGCCTTTCCACTCCTGCCTCACACCTCTGAGTCTATCTCAAACCTTTGGCCTCAATCACATGAAACAATTTACACTTCCTCAAAAGTGTCAATGCTTTAAAACTGTGTCTTCACACAAGTTCCTTCCTCTGCATGGAACATAGCCACCATTTCCCACCAATACCCTTTAGTTTTCCTTTTAGTTAAACCCTTCAAACTTAGCTCAAATATTACCACCTTCAAGAAGCCATCCAGGAGGGAACAAAATGGCAGAGGAGTGGAGTACATCTCTCTCTAGGCAGATGTGGAGTACATCTCTCTCTACAGATACGTCAAGAATACACCTTCAGACACAGAAGTGCTTGCAGAACACCAGCTGAGAGCAGGCAGGAGTGCCTGACCACCAGAAAAGAATATATAGAACCATGCAAAATTTGGTAAGATGAAGAAACTAGGGGGGAAAACAGGAGAGTTAGTTGGACTGGACCTGCCCTTGGCAGATGAGGCAACTGAAGCAGGGGCAATTGTTTCAGTCAGAGGAGAAACATTTGAGTCTGAGAGTGAAGCAGATGATCTGAAGCAACCTAAAGGGAATGAGAATAAGACAGTCCTTGCCGCAGCCATATGTACCCTGGTCAGGGATGTGGGTCCCCTACAAGGCATAGCATCTGGGAGCTGGAATGTAGGGATTGTGGAGCAATTCCAGGGTGAAGTCTGATGTTGACTGTGGGGAAACAACCCAAGGGGACATGAGGGAGGAGACTGTGGTGGGAAATGTCTGTGGAGGAAAGCCAGGCAGCCATGGAAGCAAAGCAATTCTGCTGAGTCATGCATGGTGGGTAGAGCCATCACCGCAGCTTCTCACTCCCACCACATACCAGAACTGGCATCTGAACCATAGAGAGGTTGGTCCATCAAGTGCCTGAGGTAGGGAACAACAGAGTAGGACCCCACCCAGGATGCCCCAGTGTTGTGCACTGAACAGCAGAGAAGGAGCCCAGGCAAGGGACCCCTCTAAGTGCCTTTTGCAGTTATGCGGAATTTTTCTATATTTCCCTCTTTTTTTATTTAAAATTTAAGTTGTTAAATTTATTATTTTTTGTACATGTATTCCTTGTTTGCTTTCCCTACTGTTCTTTTCCCCTTGCAGTTAATCTTTGATATATATAAATCTTCTTTATCTACCTCGATTTAACTTTCCATTTGTATTCTTTCTTTTCTTTCTTTTTCTCACCATATTTGTTAGTTTTGTTTTCATTACTTTATTCCCAGTGGGCACCTTGCTTTAGTTTTGTTTTCCAGGTTGTGCTTTAGTTAGTTTTGTTCTTAATGGGTGCATATCATTTTTGGTTTCCTTTGTCCACTGGGTCAGTCTATTGTACTTTATTTTTGTTGAACTGTTTTGATTTTGTTTATAGGTATATATGTATGTGTGTATATTCCATTATTTTAATTATTATTTACCTGATTTTCTCATTGCCATTTCTCTGAGGTGTGTCTTTTGTTTCTCATTTTTGGGTATTTGTTTCAGTTCCATTTAATGCCATAACAAACCACCTATGGAATCTCCATCCTTGGCCAGAGATCAAGCCCTAAGCCTTTGGAGTAGGAGTGCTGACTCCAAGATCCTAGACCGCCAGAGAACTCAGAAACCTAGGGAAGTATCAAATAGTGAGAACTCCCACAAAGGCAACCACTTTATACAAGATGCAACGTCACCCAAGTTCCAGCAACACCCTGTGCAGGACGCTCATCCAAACAACAAACAAGATAAAAATACAAACCAAATCATCAGCAAACAGGAATATCACCTTACTCAGCCCTACCCCTCAGAAGAAAAAAAAAATTATCTCCTCTTACAGGAGAACACAAGTCACACCATACATGATGCTAATACAAGCGACTGGACCAATCTTATGAGAGCAGTAACCAAAAGGAAGAAAGAATTCGACCTTGAAGCTTGGAAATAGGAGACCTCAGACACAGTAAATTTTAAAAATGAAAAAGCAGAGAAATACTGCACAAATGAAGGAACAAACTAGAAAAAACACAAGTCTAAATAAATGATGAAGAAATAGGCAAACTACCTGAGAGGAAATGGGCAAACTAGGAGAAAATCAAGAATCAATTAACAAAGACCTAGAATAATTAACAAATAAACATACAGAGACAAACAACACAATTACTCAAAAATACTCTAGAAGGAATCAATAGAATATCTGAAGCAGAAGAACAGATCAGTGAGCTGACAGATAAAATGGTGGAAATAATTGCTGAAGAGCAGAATATAGTAAAAAGAATGAAAAGAACTGAGGACAGTCTCAGAAACCTCTTGGACAATATTAAATACATCAACATTTTGAATTATAGGGGTCCTAGAAGAAGAAGAGAAAAAGAAAGGGTGTGAGAAAATTTTTGAAGAGATTATAGTTGAAAATTTCCCCAACATGGAAAAGAAAATAGTCGATCAAGTCCAAGAAGTGAAGAGTCCCATACAGAATAAACCCAAGGAGAAACACACCAAGATACATACTAATCAAACTAATGAAGATTAAACACAAAGAATGAATATTAAAAGAAGCAAGGGAAAAGCAACAAGTAACATACAAGGAAAATCCCACATGTTTAACAACTGATCTTTCAGCATAAATTCTGCAGGCCTGAAGGGAATGGCAGGATATACTTAAAGTACTGAAAGGGAAAAAGCTACAACCAAGATTACTCTACCTGGCAACGATCTTATTAAAATTGATGGGAGAATCAAAAGCTTTATAGACAAACAAAAGTTAAGAGAATTCAGTACCACCAAAAAAGCTTTCCAACAAAAGGTTAAAGGGACTTATATAGTCAGAAAATACAAGAGAAAAAAAAATCTACAAAAACAAACCCCAAATTAAGAAAATAGCAAAAGGAACATATATGTCAATAATTAAAAGGAACATGTATGTCAATAATTACTTTAAATGTCGGAGAAGGCAATGGCACCCCACTCCAGTACTCTTGCCTGGAAAATCCTTGGACGGAGGAGCCTGGTAGGCTGCAGTCCATGGGGACACTAAGAGTCGGACACGACTGAGCAACTTCACTTTCACTTTTTACTTTCATGCATTGGAGAAGGAAATGGCAACCCAGTCCAGTGTTCTTGCCTGGAGAACCCCAGGGATCGGGGAGCCTGGTGGGCTGCTGTCTATGGGGTCGCACAGAGTCGGACACGAGTGAAGTGACTTAGCAGCAGCAGCAGCACTTTAAATGTAAGTGGATCAAATGCTCCAACCAAAAGACACAGACTGGCTGAAAGGATGCAAAAGCAAGACCAATATGTTTGCTGTCTACAAGAAACCCACTTCAGATCTAAAGACACATATAAACTGAAAGTGAGAGGATGGAAATATATTCCATGCAAATAAAAATCAAAAGAAATCTGGAGTAGCAATCCTCATATTAGACAAAATGGATCTTACAATAAAGAATACTACAAGAGATAAGGAAGAACACTACATAATGATCAAGGGATAAGTCCAAGAGGAAAACACAACAATTGTGAATATCTATGCACCCAACATAGGAGCAGCTCAATACATAAGACAAACACTAACAGACATAAAAGGAAAAACTGACAGTAACACAATAATAGCAGGAGACTTTAACACCCCACTTACACCAAAGGACAGATCATCAAATCAGAAAATTAATAAGGAAACACAAGTCTTAAATGATACATTAGATGAGATGGGTCTCATTGATATATTCAGGACTTTCCATCTAAATACAGAAGAATACACCTTCTTCTCAAGTGCACATGGAACATTCTCCAGGAGAGACCACATCTTGGGTCACAAATCAAAACTCAGTAAATTTGAGAAAATTGAAATCATATCAAGATCTTCTCCAACCATAACACTATGAGACTAGATATAAATTACACAAAAAAAACTGTAAAAAACACAAATACATGGAGATTAAACAATACATTTCTAAATAATGAACAGGTTACTGAAGAAATCAAAAGGGAAATCAAAAAATTCCCAGAAACAAATGACAATGGGAACACAACAACTCGAAACCTATGGGATGCAGCAAAAGCAGTTCTAAGAGGGAAGTTCATTGCAATACAATCCTAACTCAAGAAACAAGAAAAACATCAAATAGACAACCTAAATTTACACCTAAAACAGCTGGAAAAAGAAGAACAAACAAACAACAAAATTAGGAGAAGGAAAGAAATCATAAACATCAGAGCAGAAATAAATGAAAAAGAAATGAAAAAATAGTATAGATTAATAAAACTAAAAACTGGTTCTTTTAGAAGATAAAATTGGCAAACCTTTAGCCAGACTCATCAGTAAAAAAAGAGAGAGAGAGAGAGAGAGAGAAGAATCAAATCCACAAAATTAGAAATGAAAAAGGAGAGATTACAACAGGCAATGCAGAAATACAAAGGATTATAAAAGACTATTATGAACAACTATATGGCAATAAAATGGATAACCTGAAAGAAATGGATGGATTTTTAGAAAAGTTCAATCTTCCAAGACTAAAATAGGAAGAAATAGAAATTATGAACAATCCAATTACAAGCACTGAAATCAAAACTGTGATCAAAAATCACCCAAAAAGTGAAAGCTCAGCACCAAATGTCTTCAGAGGCAAATTCTATCAGACATTTAGAGAAGAGCTAATGGCTATCCTTCTAAAACTCTTTCAAAAAATTGCAGAGGAAGGAACATTTCCAAACTAATTCTACAAGGCCACCATCATCCTGATACCAAAAGCAGACAAAGACAACACACAAAAAAGAAAACTATAGGCTAATATCACCAATGAACATAGATGAAAAAATCTTCAACAAAATTCTAGCAAACAGAATTCAACAACATATTAAAAAGTTCATACACCATAATCAAGTCAGGGTTATTCCAGGAATAAAAGGATTCTTCAATATATGCAAATCAATCAATGTGATACACCATATTAACAAACTGAAAGATAAAAACCACATGATAATCACAACAGATGCAGAAAAAGCCTTTGACAAAATTCAGCACCCATTTATGATTAAAGTTCTTCAAAAAATGAGCATAGAAGGAACCTCCTCAACATATAAAGGCCATATTTGATAAGTCCATAGCAAACATTCTCAATGGTGAAAAATTGAAAGCATTCCTCCTAAGATCAGGAACAAGACAAGGGTGTCCACTCACTATTATTTAATACAGTTTTGGAAGTCCTAGCTGTGGCAATCAGAGAAGAAAAAGAAATAAAAGAAATCTAGATGGGAAAAGAAGTAAAACTCTCATTGTTTTCAGATGACATGATAACTATACATAGAAAACCCCAAAGAAACTATTATAAAATTACTAGAGCTAATCAGTGTATTTAGCAAAGTCACAGGATACAAAATCAATACACAGAAATCACTTGCATTTCTATACACTAACAATGAAAAATCAGAAAGAGAAATTAAGGAGTCAATCCCATTCACCATTGCAACTAAAAGAGTGAAATATCTAGGAATGAAACTACATAAGGAGACAAAAGGCCTGTATACAGAAGATTATAAGACACTGATTAAAGAAATGAAAGATGACATTTAACAGGTGAGGCGATATTCCATGTTCCTGAGTAGGAAGAGTCAATATTGTGAAAATGGCTACACTACCAAACACAATCTACAGATTCAATGCAATCCCTATCAAATTACCAATAGCATTTTTCACAGTACTAGAACAAAAACTTCCACAATCCATATGGAAACATAAAAGACCCCGAATAGCCAAAGCAGTCTTGAGAAAGAAGAATGGAGCTGGAAGTATCAACCTTTCCTGACTTCAGATGACACAACAAAGCTACAGTCATCAAGACAGTATGGTACTGACACAAAACCAGAAATATAGACCAATGGAACAAGATAGAAAGCCCAGAAATAAACCCCCACACTTATGGATAGCTTATTTTTGACAAAGGAGGCAAGAATATATACAATGGGACAAAGACAGCTTCTTCAGTAAGTTGTGCTGGGACAAGTGGACAGTTACATGCAAGAGAATTAAATTAGAACACTTTCTAACACCATACTCAAAGATAAACTCAAAATGGATGAAAGAGCTAAATGTAAGACCAGAAACTATAAAACTCTGAGGAAAACATAAGCAGAACACTCAATGACATAAATCAAAGCAAGATCCTCTGTGACCAAGCTCCTAGAGTAATGGAAATAAAAACAAAAATAAACAAGTGGGACCTAATTAAACTTAGAAGCTTTTGCACAGCAAAGAAAACTGTAAAACTGTAAACAAGGTAAAAAAAAGACAACCCTCAGAATGGGAGAAAATAGCAAAGGAAACAACTGACAAGGATTAAATTTCCAAAAAATCCAAGCCACACAAAAAAATAAAAAAAAAAAAAAAAAAAAAAAAAAAAAACAATCAATCAGTGTGAAAAAAGGCCTAAACAGACATTTTTCCAAAGAAGACATACAAATGGCTAACAAACATGAGTTTGAGTAAACTCCGGGAGTTAGTGATGGACAGGGAGGCCTGGCGTGCTGTGATTCATGGGGTCGCAAAGAGTCGGACACGACTGAGCGAACTGAACTGAACTGAACAAACATGAAAAGATACTCAACATCACTCATTATTAGAGAAATGCAAATCAAAACTGCAATGAGATACCACCTCATACCTCTCAGAATGGCCATCAACAAAGTCTACAAACAATAAATGCTGGAGAGGGTGTGGAGAAAAGGGAACGCTCTTGCACTGTTGGTGGGAATGTAAATTGATACAGACACTATGAAAGATGGTATGGAGATTCCTTGAAAAACTAGGAATAAACCCACCATACGATGCAGCAATCCCACTCCTAGGCGTATACCCTGAGGAACCCAAGACTGAAAAAAAGACACATGTACCCCAGTGTTCATTGCAGGACTGTTTATGATAGCCAGAACATGGAAGCAACCTAGATGTCCATTGACAGATAAATGGATAAAGAAGCTGTGGTACATGTATACAGTGGAATATTACTCAGCCATAAAAGAGAACACATTTGAGTCAGTTCTGATACAGAGTTCTAATGCAGTTCTTATACAGAGTGAAGTAAGTCAGAAAGAGAAAGAGAAATATCATATACTGATGTATATATATGGAATCTAGAAAGATGGTACCAATGAATTTATTTGCAGGGCAGCAGTGGAGAAACAGAGAGAACAGACTTATGGACACAGGGAGAGGTGAGGAGAGGGTGAGATGTATGGAGAGAGTGACATGGAAACTTACATTACCATATGTAAAATAGATAGCCCATGGAAATTTGCTGTTTGTCTCAGGAAACTCAAACAGGGGCTCTGTATAAATCTAGAGGGGTGGGATGGGAAGGGAGATGGGAAGGAGGTTCATGAGGGAGGAGACCTATGTATACTCGTGGCTGATTCATGTTGATGTTTGACAGAAAACAACAAAATTCTGTAAAGCAATTATCCATTAATTTAAAAATATATTAATTTTTTTAAAGCCCCCATGAACATCCAGTCTGAGGGGACTTTCCCATTAGTGTCTTCACCTCAAGACCTCAAGAGTAAACTCTTGGAGGAATGGGCCATCTTTCATTGACTTATCCCTGCCGCCTAGAAAAGTACCTAATATATAGAAGGTTCTCAGTAAATGTTTGTTGAATGACCACATAAATACATGAATGAACAAATGAGTGAGTACTTGTTGAAATAAAATGAGTTGTGTGTAAAGTACCTTATACCATGCCCGGTATATAGCTTCCCCCAAAATTTACTTTCATTCTTTCTTCTACTCTCCTGTGAATCAATTTCCCCTGTTTTTTTCTCATCCATGGGTACAAGTGGGATCCTTTCGACAGGAAGGATGCATATGCTACCAGTGCTTGGTCCACTGTTCTTGAAGGACACTCCCTCTCACTTTACTTGCTAAGTGATTCTGAGAGGCCCCAGAGGGTCTTACAAACTAACCCATTGGCTACTTTCACCACATTACATCTGCCATGTATTTCCTTTTTTGCTCCAGCCTCTCCTCCAGGACCCACACAGTCACTATCTCCAGGGCTCACAGAATAGTATTAGTGACCCTTGTCAGGTTGCTGTCTCAATGCTCCTTAGCTTATACTCACAGCCCCTCATGCCACCATGCTCCAGAACTGAGGGGTACACCAGGTCACACTGCTCTCTCCATCCTGCCTTCCCTACTCCCCCCAAGCAAACCCCTTCCTCCTGCATCTACTGTGGGGCACCTTGATAGTCCCTGGCCCTTCCCAGCACCTAGGCTCCAGGCAGCCCCTTTCCTTCCTTCCCTTCTCAGACTTGGGAAACCACCCAAACTTCTCTGAGTGCATGTCTGCCTCTCAGGCTTGGCCTTGGCTCTGGGGTCCTGATTGCATAGCTGGGAGCTGGATCCCTACAGCTACAGGATACCATAACAGATATGATTTATTCCCATCATGATTCCCTCTAAATCTGAACTATGACCAAAAAGGTTGGGGGGGTGTGGAGGGGGACCAGGGGGAGGGGAAGGGAAGTAGAAGAGAGAAACGAGAAAGCATAGGAACAAGATGCCTTTTTCAGTTGCTTCTCCCACTCTGTCAGGGGCTTATTCCAAAAGATGCTTTAATTGGTCAAACTATGTGTTTTTCACTGAAAGAAAATGCCACAAATGACATATAATTAGCATCTGGCACAGCAAGGCAGGGGGAGGAGGACTTCGCCTTTGTCAGGCCCTTCAAAACAGAATTAAGGTGGGATAAGGAGGGCCCAGAACCCCCATGACCCTCAGGGAACAAGGACACATCCCTGAGAGAGCCATGGAGTCTGTGTCCTGCATCAAGCCAAAGTGGTCAATACTGTGTGCCCTCACTTCCCAGTGCTCACATGGTGGCTGCACTCTAAGCATGTGAGAATGGCTAGATGGGGTTATCTGCAGACCAGGAGCACTGGGGCCATGAGCAGGGGTGGCCAGGAGGACTTTCCATCCCCTAAGCAAAGGAGGGGAGAAGGCAATGGCACCCCACTCCAGTACTCTTGCCTGGAAAATCCTATGGACGGAGGAGCCTGGTAGGCTGCAGTCCATGGGGTCTCTAAGAGTCGAATACAACTGAGCAACTTCACTTTCACTTTTTACTTTCATGCATTGGAGAAGGAAATGGCAACCCACTCCAGTGTTCTTGCCTGGAGAATCTCAGGGACAGGGAGCCTTTTGGGCTGCTGTCTATGGGGTCGCACAGAGTCGGACATGACTGAAGTGACTTAGCAGCAGCAGCAGCAAGCAAAGGAGGCATCCAGAGGCCTAACCAGGTTGCACAGACAGGAGCAGCAACCTCTCAGCTGCCCATTTGCCCCTTCTTCTTTCTCACTCCACACGCAACAGCATTTCATTTAGACAGTGCTGTGAAGTACTTCCAAACAGGGAAGAGGCTTCCTGTCTACTAGGAGATAAAAGTTAGAGACAAAAGATGTCAAAGTGACAAAAAGGTAATCAAGTCAGTGTGTGTCACAAACTCAGGACCAACCCCTCAATGGTAAATTTCAGAAGCTCACAGATGAACTCACCCCTTCAGACAAACCTGCCCCTATTAAGGCCAGAAGTGCCACCATGAGAGTTCCATCCCACCAACTCAAGATGGGAGGGGGGTTCAGGATTGGGAATACATGTACACCCATGGCAGATTCATGGTGAAGTATGGCAAAACCAATACAATATTGTAAAGTAAAAAATAAATAAATAAATAAATAAATAACCTATAACAAGGGCTTATCAGTTCCCTAAAAGGTTTTGGTAAGGGGAGTAGGGAACAATCATGAGGACACTGGACATTGATGACAGGGATAGCAGGAAGGGGAGAAGGGGAACAAGAAGATGGGTGGGTAAAAGGTGGGGAAAGAAAGCACCAGAGTAGAAAGGAGAAGTTGGGGCCACACACAGCCCCAATCAATCAAGCTTCTCAAAAGGTCACAGAAGCCCAGAGTCAGGGTGGAGCAGAGCAGCCAAGAAGGCCTTCCTGGATGAGGCAGGATTTGAGGAGTCCTAAAATGAAAGGGACAACTTAGGCCAAGGTGAGAGGGAGCACTGTTCCAAGGAGGTTTCTATAAAAGCAAATTCATTTTACCTGAGAAGACAGAGATGTGGTGAGGTGTCTTCTGGCAAGCAGTTTGTTACATCCGTGAGTAAATAAAACTGGATCCCAGGAAGGAGGAGGTGAAGCAGGGGTGGACCAGGCAAAGGAAAGACCAGAGAGGTAAAACCAGGGCAAGTGAGCCTGGGCCAAAGGAGCACAAATGTGCCCAGAGGCCAGTGTAAGCTGTTAAAAATGTTGACATGAGAAAGCAAGGAGCCCTGAAGGGATCCTAAAGACCAACTGTGCCACATGGCACCAGCCCTTGGATATAAGCAAAGTGCCCTGCAGGCTTGCTAATGTGCCCTGGTGCCTTCAGTCCCTTGCAAGTCCTAGGACTCACTCAGATCTCATCAGGGTTTCAGTCTCAGGCTGGCATTCAATATCATGATGTTTACTTCCCTCTTCAGAACCTGACTCCCTGAACCCTATCTGGGCCTACCCAAGAAAACGTTCAAAAGTCTCCATCCCAGGCTCTTGGCATGTAGGTCCCACCAGGCACTTTTTCTCCTTCTTTCTCTCACCCCAATTCTGTCTCAATGTGAAAAGAGCCCTGGACAAGGAGTCCAGGTCTGATCAGAGCTGGAGACAAGCCAGCTCTCATTTCTGGGCCTCTGTGTCCTCCATCAGGAAAATGGGGGCCATATCACCAGCCCTGCCTACATCTCAGGGCACTTTAGGAAAGAACAAAGTAAATACAGACAAGAAAACTCTTTGGAAACTTTCAAATGGTATGAAGGTTTATTATGATTATTATTCACATCTGATTTTGCCGCCTCTGCGGAGCCCAGCTCAAGTTCGTGCCTGTGCAATGCCAAAACAACCAATCAAATCCCATCAAAAAGTCACTCAGTTGAGTGAGGAAAAGTGCAGGCACCTCTGTCACATGCTATCAAAAAAAATAAGGCCACTAGAAAATCACTGGTGTTTTTGAAAATATGCAGTGGATTGTTCTAGGTACTATTTTTTAGTTTTTCTAGGGCTTTACCTCCTGTGAACCAAAAAAGGAAAAAAAAAAAAAAAAGACAATGGAAAAAATCAAGCCCCTCATTGTTTCCCAAGGATGAGTACAGCTTCAAGATGTCAGGCTTAGGGAAAGAAAGGGAGACAGAAATTCATGCATGGGAGAGTCTGGGTGTCACTCTGACCCCCTCACTCATGACAGGTCTTGGGCCAGTGGATTATCTTCTGTTGGCAAAATCACCTTCTCCAGTTGAGAAGGGACTTTGGAAGGTATCCAGATAGGTTAGGGAGAAAGAAGGAGTTATCTGGACAATTAGCCAAACCCTCAAAGGCTGAAGGATCCCTGGCTCTGACTCAAGGGGCTGGCACCCAAGAGATGAAGACCAGGGTAGAAAGGGTTGGCATCTGAGAGAAGAGAAGATTCTGAGATAAGATGTTTTTAAAACATAATTGTCCCAAGAGGGTTGCTTCAGAGGAACAAGTAACTCAAGCCAGTTGGTTTTGCTCCATATAAGCAGTTCTCCTAAGTGTTTGCTGGAGGAAAAGATGGAATCTAATTTTTTAAGAGGAGCATTGGCAGTCATCCATATGTTTTATTTATGCAGGTCTCCCCAGCACGGCATTCTCCTCAGCATTCACCTCTAAGAGAACATTTCTGGATGAAAATGGGGATATATATGAGTAAAAACTGTCATATCTTGAATTTAATTCTATCAGCTAACAAGTCCTTCCTGGGCATCCAAACATTCCCAATTCCTTGTTAGAGATAAGTGGAAGGTAGGGGAGGAAAAAGAGAGGAGGAGTGTCCAGAAGAATAAGACCAGAAGGCATGAAAAAGGATAAACAAATACTATGCCATAGGGTGGTAAAAGTTGAGTCAAGTATGGGCTGGAGCTATCCACAGGGACAAAGTAGGTCTTGAGATAATATTTGAAAAAGAGATTTTTGTAAAATAATGGCAACCCACTCCAGTGTTCTTGACTGGAGAATCTCAGGGACAGGGGAGCCTGGTGGGCTGCCGTCTATGGGGTCACACAGAGTCGGACACGACTGAAGCGACTTAGCAGCAGCAGCAGCAGTATACAAATACAGACAGATGATAGATACACAAATGGTAGGTAGATAGATTAAGTAGATAGATAGATGTTCATTAGCATACTGTTTGAAATGGAACTTGAAGGATGATCAGCATAGTAGATGCTGTCAGTGTTCTACCTATTCCCCCTTCGAAACACTCATTTCCATTACTACCATTTACCAGCTCCTGCAGCTCCAAGGATTCCCTGGGGCTGCTGGAACTCTCCCTGCATGAACAGAGAGCAGGTTACAAGCAACAGGGAACTAACACCCATCCCCAGCAGACTGGTGAGAATAGATATAAAGGGACCCACTTTCCGTACCTAACTAATGGGATAACAATGAGGTTCCTGTTCTTCATAGTCACCCAAAGCTGCCCAAGGGAATTAAGCCCCAAATGCCAGTAGTAACTGATTTGATAACTCACATTTACTGGCTTCCTTCCCATCTCTGTCTCACTCCTCCACTCAACCAATGTTTTCTAGGTTCACCTCCTAAATAAACTGCTGCTGCTAAGTCACTTCAGTCGTGTCCGACTCTGTGCGACCCCATAGACGGCAGCCCAAAAGGCTCCCTCCTCCCTGGGATTCTCCAGGCAAGAACACTGCAGTGGGTTGCCATTTCCTTCTCCAATGCATGAAAGTGAAAAGTGAAAGTGAAGTCGCTCAGTTGTGTCCAACCCTCAGCGACCCCATGGACTGCAGCCTACCAGGCTCCTCCATCCATGAGATTTTCCAGGCAAGAGTACTAGAGTGGGGTGCCATTGCCTTCTCCTAAAAAACTACTTGTACCCAAATCTTTGTCTCAGGATCTACTTCTTGGGGAACCACAATTTAAATTCTACATGTATTTTTATCATCGTTTTAAATTAATTTCATTTTTATCCTATTTAATCCTACAACAGCCTAAAGAAGTAGAATTATTCTCATTTTTCAGACAATGGAACTGAGACAATGTAAGTTTGATAATGTCCTGAAGCCCATATAAGTAACTGACAATTTACTGGGTTGTTTTAATGTCCAATAGACTGACTCGGTCTGATACTGTCTCCACCAACCCCACTGCTTCTGGTCATTCCCATCTCTAAATATACTCTGCACAATAATGTAGCCCTAGAGTTCATGATGGCAGTGTCTTTGCAGGAATGGAGTATGGAATAATATATTTTCTAAGACTTTGCATAACTACACTATGAATAATACATTCCTGTTACCTTTTTATGAACAGTAATAGTGGAGCCAAGAATTCTTGGGTCACAATCCTGGAACTCTGTTTCTAAGTAATTTTCAAAGTAGTGGGAATTATCTATAGATATTAATAAAGGCATAACATTTGTTAACAGGAAATATGGATGGATAAACAAAGATACACCATTTATATTTTACTAAATTACTGGGCTTTGTAAATTTCAAAAGGAAGTATGTAGTTTCTAGCATTTCTCAAGCATGTATCTTTCTTTCAGAACATACCCATCACAGCCTCCCAAGACAAAGATGAATTTAACATTCTCTTAAGAAATAATATTATAGCATTTATCTCACTTTCTTTGTCAGGAAGAAATCTGAGTCCAGACTGAACTTTTCTCAGTATGTATGATATGTGAAATCTTCACCAGGATGCATTAAAATATTTGGGCCTTTTTTGTTATTTTTTATTGAAGCACAATTCAATTGTTTTAATTTTCATCATTTCTCATCTCAGAAAAATATTATTTATGTCTTTGATTACTGCTCTCATTTCATTTTTGTGTTGGGCTTCATGCTGTCTCTTCAGAATTGTCATTCTCTCTCTCATCAATTTCATGTCTTTGAGCTCTCGCCTGGCATTCTAGGAGATTTTCTTAAATTGCCTTCTCCATCACTGTTTTATTTTCTACAATGTCATTTGGGTTCTTTACTATTTTCAATGCATACTTTAACTCTGCTATTGAGTTTTTGTCTTACTTGAATAGGTAATACACAAATAGGATGCAAAATTGAAAAGGGGAAAAGGAAAACAGTGAAAAGTAGGTCTTCCTTCCAATCCTGTCCCTGACACATTTCTCTTCATAGAGGTAAACACTGTTACTAGTTTTTTAAATCCTTCCAGAGATAATCTATATATAAGCTATATACACACACATCTATCTATATATCTATTTCTTTATGTTTTAGTGGTAAATCTCTATACTGTTGGGGGTGGTAATAGGTATGACAAATAAGTATATTTTCTAACCTTTTCCAGCCTTGGGTATCAGTTATTACAGTTGTGGATGAAAAAAAAAAAACAGATAATTCAAATTAGCAAATAACTGTTAACTATTTTCCAGAACAGAATAGCAGCTTCAGGACTTGTTGATTCAGCAGCCCACACAAGTCATCAAGAACCCAGACTCCTTCCATCTTTTTGTTCTTTCAGGTCCAAAAAATTATTTTCTTAATATGAGTCTCTGTGGTCCCAAGATGACTACAGGAGTTCCAAGCATTATACCAGAAACAATAATTTCTAGAAGTGAAAAAGTGGCTTTTGTGTGGTTTTTTTAAGAATTAGAAAATAATTCCCAGAAGACATCCTTTTGCTTTCCATTAGACAGAATTTCATCTCATCATACTTAAACCAAACATTAGGTACAAAAATAGGATTTTTGTGATGACTTTAACCAGTTATAACTCACTTCTCAGAGCTATGGAAGGGACAAATGCAAGGCTTGACCATAGCGAACTAAACCATCTCAAGGCTCTTTCAGAAAGGCAGAATGGGATGGGGGAAAGTGCAAGGAGGACTGGATGTTGGATAGGCAGTCAATCATGTCTCACCACCACACATTCTTTTTTTTCATTTTTAAAATTATTTAATTCTTTATATATTTTCTTCATACTCAGGTTAATAAATCATTTGTTATTTATATAAGGCCCATGCATATTTGTTGGTAATTAGACAGAAAATGCATTAGGTTTTCTCTCATTTTATTTAGCTTTTAAAATTTATTTATTTTTAATTGAAGGATAATTGGTTTACAGTGTTGTGTTGGTGTCTGCCATATATCAATACGAACCAGCCAGATGTATAGATATGTCCTTTTCCTCTTGAACCTCCCTCCCACCTCCCACCCTACTCCACCCCTCTAGGTTGTCACAGAGTGCCGCACTCAGCTCCCTGTGTTGTACAGCAACTTCCCATTAGCTATCTATTTTACATGTGGTAATGCACATGTTTCAGTGCTCCTCTCTCAATTCTTCCCGCCCTCTCTTTCTCCCGCTGTGTCCACAAGTCTGTTCTCTATGTCTGCATCTCTATTCCTGTCCTGCAAATAGGTTCATTAGTACCATTTTTCCAGATTCCATATATATGTGTTACTATGCAATATTTGTTTTTTTCTTTCTGACTTACTTCACTCTATATAACAGGCTCTAGATTCATCCAACTCACTAGAATTGACTTAAATTCATTTCTTTTATGGCTGAGCAATATTCCATTTTATATACGTGCCACACTTCTTTATCCATTCATCTGTCAATGAACATTTAGGTTGTTTCCATGTTCCATTGTAAATAATGCTGCAATGAATACTGGAGTACATGTGTCTTTTAGAATTGTGGTTTTCTCAAGGTTTATTTCCAGTAGTGAGATTGCTGGCTTATATAGTAGTTTTATTCCTAGTTTGTAAAGACATCTCTGTACTGTTCTCCATAATGGCTGCATCAATTTACATCCCCACCAATAGTGGAAGAGGGTTTCCTTTTCTGCACACTCTCTCCAGCATTTATTGTTTGTAGAGTTTTTGATGATGGCCATTCTTAATCATATCAATTACCAACATAAAAACTCCCAAATCCTCAGCTAATACCTCTCTGCACTTACTTTGTGATGCAAACCACCACCTCTCTCTGCCCTCCTAAACACATTGACTGTGTCCTCCCATTCTATGACAAGCACTCCTGTACCACAAAACTCCTCTCAGGACATTCCACTCACCTCTTGCTTTAACCTAGCTGCTCCCTAGGATACTACTTCTCTGAGGCCCTCTCTAGGGGTTATCTGTTTCATTTTTCACATCCCCAGATCTCAGACTTGGATAATTCCTATGTACTGTTTGTGTCCCTTACCTCCAAATTTCAATGTTAAGTTTTAATTCCCAATGTGATATTATTAGAACGTGAGGTCTTTGGTGGTAATTAAGTTACGAGAAAAGAGCTCTCTTGAATGGGATTAGTGCCTTTATAAGAAGAGACATAAAACAACATGCTTGCCTTCTTCCTTTCTTTTCCCCACAATGTGAATATATGAGAAGATGGTCATCTGCAAACCAGGAAGAGAACATTTACCAGTTCAGTTCAGTTCAGTTCAGTCACTCAGTCATGTCCGACTCTTTGCAACCCCATGGACCACAGCATGCCAGGCCTCCCTGTCCATCACCAACTCCCGGAGTTTACCCAAATTCATGTCCATTGAGTCGATGATGCCATCCAACCATCTCATCCTCTGTCATCCCCTTCTCCTCCTGCCTTCAATCTTTCCCAGCATCAGGGTCTTTTCAAAAGAGTCAGCTCTTCACATCAGGTGGCCAAAGTATTGGAGTTTCAGCTTCAACATCCATCCTTCCAAAAAACACTCAGAACTAATCTCCTTTAGGATGGACTGGTTGGATCTCCTTGTAGTCCAAGGGACTCTCAAGAGTCTTCTCCAACACCACAGTTCAAAAGCATCAATTCTTCAGTGTTCGACTTTCTTTATAGTCCAACTCTCACATCCATACATGACTACTGGAAAAACATTTACCAGGCACCAGATCTGTTGACACCCTGATCTTGGATTTGTCCAGAACTATAGGAAATAAATGTTTGTTGTAACCAGTCTTTGGTAATTTGTTATATATAGCAGCCTAAAATAACTGACAGTAGTCCTCTTGCTTTTGGAACATGGTCTCCTCAGTGGCTTATTGAAACTCCAGACCCATTGAGATTCATGTCATATGGCATTGCCACCCTTTCCTGCTTCTCACAGCTGCCATCCATCAACTTTCCTAGTCACTCTTCCATTTGCTTACAATTATAGAACCTAATGACAGTCTTTCTGTCATTTCCAGTTCTTGTGATTTCAACATCCACAACTATGACTCCACTAAAAACCTTGGTCTTAACTGTAACACTTCCTTTTCCACTTATTAACTATTCCTAAGTCACACTCTAGACTGAAGTGCCTAAGCAACTACTCAGTCTCTTTAGCCATGTCCAGCTCTTTGTGACCCCAAGAAACAGCCCACCAGGCTACTCTGTCCATGGGATTTTTACAGCAAGAATACTGGAGAGGATTACCATGCCCCCTCCTCCAGGGTATCTTCCTGACCCAGGGATCAAGCCCACATTTCCTGTATCTCCCAATTGCAGGCAGATTCTTTACTGTTGAGGAATGGGGAAGCTCCCAACTCTAGACTTTGGCATCATACAAATAATTTCTGATAACTACTTATCTTTTAAAAGCTCTCTTATTTGACAATATCTCAGAAAATTCACATATGTGAACTTTTTGATGCAGCAATCTCAATTCTAAAAATCTATCCCAATGCTGAACTAGCAAAAATATAAAAATGTGTATGAATAAAACTGGTAGCGTTCTTTTATACAGTGAAAGACTAGAAACAATCTGCTGCTGCTAAGTTGCTTCAGTCGTGTCCAACTCTGTGCTACCCCATAGACAGCAGCCCACCAGGCTCCACTGTCCCTGGGATTCTCCAGGCAAGAACACTGGAGTGGGTTGCCATTTCCTTCTCCAATGCATGCATGCATGCTAAGTTGCTTCAGTCATGTCTGACTCTGTGCAACTCTATGGACAGCAGCCCACCAGGCTCCTCTGTCCACAGGATTCTCTAGGCAAGAATACTAGAGTGGGTTGCCATTTCCTTCTCCAAGAAACAATCTAAATATAAAATATGGAAGTGGTTAAATTAGTTACAGCTAATCTATACAATGAATTAAAATGTCACTATAAAAGGCAACAAGCAAATCTCTATACACAATTAAAAAGTGATTTCCAAATACTTTCCATCCAAAAAAGAATCAAGGTATAACACGATGTGCACAGTTTGCTGTGTATAAGAAAGGGAAGAGAAAGAAAGAGTGTACATGTATGTGTATGTGTCTTAAAGGTAGGTTCTTAGTCAGTTTGAGTTGTTGTAATACCAAAACCATAGAATAGGTGGCTTAAGCTACAAACATGTATTTCTCATAGCTTTGGAGGCTGGCACATCTAAGATTAAGACACTGGCAAAGCTAGGGCTGGTGTGAGCCCACTTCCTGATTTGTAGACAGCTGCTTTCTTGCCTCTATTCTCACATGACTGAATGAGAGAGAAGAAGCAAGCTCTTTCATGTCTTTTCTTATAAGAACACTAATCCAAATGACCTTCTAAAGTTCTACCACCAACTATCACCACACTGGGGATTAGGATTTTTCAACATATGAATTTTGGGGTAACAAAGCAAGAAAACAAGCCAAAAACTAATTTTAATGGCTAGTAACATGGGAAAAGAGAGAACTTGGGAAATGAAATTTTGAAATCATATAAATATTTCATTTTTAAATAAGTTATTAATTCAAAAAGAAAATATGCATTTCTATAAGCCAAAAGTGAACAAGCAAATGTGAATGTTCACAGTGGCTTTATTTATTTTTTTAGGTCATAGGATTGTAATTTTATTTTTTTATTTAACTTTTATTTTGCATTGGGGTATATCCGATTAACAATGTCATGATAATATCAGGTGAACAGGGAAGGGATTCAATCATTCATGTACATGTATCCATTTCCACCCCCCACCCCCAAACTCATGTTCCATCCAGACTGACACGTAACACTGAGCAGTTTCTTGTGCTATACAGTGGGTCCTTGTTGATTAAGAAACATAGTATTTTGATGATACAACCCTAGTAAGTTACATTCTAAAGACAAAATGAACCACAAAGAAATCTTAAACTATGCACAGTGGTCTTTTTGTTGGCAATAAAGTTGGTATCTTCATTTCTTATTGCTGCTTTAACAAATAAATACAGATTTAATTTTTAAAACAACACAAGTGTATAATCTTCTACTTTTGGAGATCAGAAATATGAAATGAGTCTCACTGTATTAAACTCAAGGTGTCAGCAGGTTTGTGTTCACCTCTGAAGGCTGTAGGAGAGAATCTGTTTTCTTATCTTTTCCAGTTCCCAGGAGCTGCCCATATTCCTTGGCTTTGTGGGCCCCTCCCATCTTCAAAGCCAGAAATATCCAGTCTAATTTTTCCTGTCCTCTCTCTGATTCCAACTCTTCTGCCTTCTTCATCTCCATTTAAATACTTGTGTGACTCCACTGGGCTCACTTGAATAATCCAAGATCCTCTCTTTTTTTTCAGTTGTGTTGATTATCAAAGTTAATTCTCTGCAGACTTGATTTTCTCTTGCCATGTGATAAAACATATTTACAGGTTCTAGGGATTAGAAGTGGACATTTTTTCAGGGTCAATATCTGCCCACTAGCCCCCAAACATTCACAACTATTCCACATGAAAAATGTGGACCATTGCAAGGTCCCTAAAGTCCCAATTCATTACAGCATCAAGTCTAAAATCTCAACTGAGTATCATTAGTTCAAAAATATCAAATCTCACCATCTGAATCAGGTGTAGGTAAGACTCTGGCTATCATCCATCTTAGACACCATTCCTCTCCATCTGTGAGCCTGTGAAACTCAAGAAACAAGCTACCTGCTCCCAAACAACAGTGGTGGGACAGGCTATTTGATTCAAAGAAGAATAAGATGGAAGGAAAAAAGGAGTCACAGGTCTCAAGTAAATTCAATATCCAGCCAAAATTCCATTTAGAACTATGGTCAGGGAAGAACCCTCTCTAGCTCAAGGCTCAGCCCTTGGAGTCATACTCACTTTCTTCTATGAAAGCTCTCAGATTTGCAGCTGCAGTTTTATCAGCTTGTTTCTTTCTGATAGAATTTTAGGAGTCCAGCAGCCTTTTTTCATTTTCTTTTTGTTGTTGTTGTTGTTCCATTTGAGCCAGTCTGATAGTGTTTCTGCTGGCATAAGCTCTCAAGAGCCTTGTGAATTTCCTCAAGGATTCACTCCATTAGACAAGAGACTCCCCTACAGAAATTTCCTGAATGATCTCACCTTTATTCCTGGCTTCTATTGAGACAGCTGAGGGATCCATGAGTCATGCACCTTCAAGAACCCTCTGTAAGATCAGAAACTCTGAACTTTGAGCTTTTCAAGGCACTAACAAAAGTTGCTGATCTATAGTCTTCGATTTCTCTCTAGATGTGATTTTCTGACATTGAATCTCCTAATTTTAGCTTCTTTTGCCATCTGGATAAGCTGACAACTTCCCAAATCATTAAGTTCTGGTTCCTTTTCACTTAACAATTATTTCAACCTATACGTTTCTTTATTATTTTCTATAAGAAGCAAAAAGAAATCAGACCACACATTTAGCACCTGGCTTGGAAACTCAGCTAAATATCTCAATTCATCATTTGCAAGTTTTGCTTTCCATGTAACTGCAGAACTGTAAGCTTTTAGCTAATCCCCTTTCCAATGGTTTCCAATAATATATTTCTCATTTCCATCTGAGCCCTCACCAGCAGTACTTTTTTTAATATAAATTTATTTATTTTAATTGGAGATTAATTACTTTACAATATAGTATTGGTTTTGCCATACATCAACATGTATCCGCCACAGGTATACACGTGTTCCCCATCCTGAACCCCCCTCCCTCCTCCCTCCCTGTACCATCCGCCTGGGTCGCCAGTCCAGGTTCAAAGCAGTACTTTTAATATGCATGTTTCTATCAACATTCTGTTCATGGAGACACTACACTGGGAAAGATCCTCAGTGTTCTTCTTACTGGCTGCAAGTAATAAATCCTTCCTTCTCAAACAAAAACAGAAAAACAAAAAACTTCTGCTCATGATGATTTACATATCCTATAAGGCTTCCCTGGTGTCTCAGTAGTAAAGAATCCACATGCCAATGCAGTTGACACAGGTTCAATCCCTGGGTCAGAAAGATCCCCTGGAGAAGGAAATGGCAGACTACTCCAGTATTCTTGCCTGGAAAATAGCATGGACAAGAGGAGCCTGGTGGGCTACAGTCCATGGGGTTGCAAAAGAGTTGGATACAACTTAGCAACTATGCAACATAAAAGGCAGCTGAGGTTTCCTCTACCATGCTTCTCACTTTCTTCTGAGTTATCACTGACAAAGCTTTTAACATCCATATTTCTACCAACAATCTATTCAACAATCTAGGTTTTTTCCTAGATTAATCCTCCTAAAAATTCCTCCAACCGCCAGTCACTGCCCAAATTCAAAAACCAATTTTTTAAATTCAAAAACATTCAAAATATTTGCTTCCTATTGCTACTATAACAAATTGTCACAGATTTAGTGGCTTAAAACAATGCAAATTTATAATCTTACAATTTTGGAAGTCATATGTCCAAAATTAAGCTAGGCTTCAATAGTATGTGAACTGAGAATTTCCAGATATTCAAGCTGGATTTAGAAAAGACAAAGGAATCTGAGAACAAATTTCCAACATCGACTGGATCACAGAAAAGGCAAAAGAATTACAGAAAAACATCTACTTCTGCTTCATTGACTATGCTAAATAAAGCCTTTGACTGTGTGGATCAAAACAAACTGTGAAAAATTCTTAAAGAGATGGGGATGTATGGCAAAAACTACCACAGCATTGTAAAGCAATTAGCTTCCAATTAAAATAAATAAAATTTTTAAAGAGATGGGAATACCAAACCACCTGACCTGCCTCCTGCAAAACCTGTATTCAGGTTAAGAGGCAACAGTTAGGACTGGACATGGAACAATGGACTGGTTCCAAATTGGGAAAGGAGTACATCAAGGCTGTATATCTCACCCTGTTTATTTAACTTATATGCAGAGTACATCATGAGAAATGTGCACTGGATGAAACGCAACCTGGAATCAAGATTGCTGGGAGAAATGTCAATAACCTCAGATACCCAGATACCATCACCCTTACACCAGAAAGTGAAGAGGAACCATAGAGCCTCTGGCTAAAGGTGAGAGAGGAGAGTGGAAAAGCTGATTTAAAACTCAACATTCAAAAAAACAAAGATCATGGCATCCAGTTCCGTCACTTCATGGTAAATAGACACGGAAATAATGAAAACAGTGACAGACTTTATTTTCTTGGGTTCCAGAACCACTGCACATGGTGACTGCAGCCATGAGATTAAAAGATGCTTGCTCCTCAGAAGAAAAACGATGACAAACCTAGGCAGCCTATTAAAAAGCAGAGACATCACTTTGCCAACCAAGGTTGGCAAGGTCCATATGTATAGTCAAAGCTATGGTTTTTCCAGTAGTCATGTATGGATGTGAGAGTTAGATTGTAAAGAAGGCTGAGCGCTGAAGAATTAATACTTTTGAACTGTGGTGTTGGAGAAGACTCTTGAGAGTCCCTTGGATTGCAAGGAAATCAAACCAGTCAGTCTTAAAGGAAATCAATCCTGAATATTCATTGGAAGGACTGATGCTGAAACTGAAGCTGAATCTACAATACTTTGGCCACCTAATGCAAAGAGCTGACTCACTGGAAAAGACCCTGATGCTGGAAAAGATTGAAGGCATGAGAAAAGGGGATAACAGAGGGTGAAATGGTTGGATGGCACCACTGACTCAGTAGACATGAGTTTGAGCAAGCTCTGGGAGATGGTGAAGGACAGGGAAGCCTGAAGTGCTGCAATCCATGGGGTCACAAAGAATCTGACATGATTGAAGACTGAATAACAACAATGAATGTCCAAAATGGACCTCAGTGGAAATTAATCAGAGTTTATTATTAAGGGTATTTATTCAAAGAGAACAAGTGAATCCCATTAAGAACAGTGAGCCCTGATGCAATTTAACCTACCCTCAATCCATTCCCCACTCTCCAGCTCCACAATAGTCTTAAAAAATAACTATCCACATTCTCAGTGTAAAGTAGCTGCCTGACTCTCACAAGGAGCACAACAAAGCTAGAGCTCTTTCAAAACTACAGTCCTAAAGAATTTTCATAATTTTACTGGTTTGATGATTTCTTGGAAGACCTGCAGGCTTGCAAGGCTGTCTGTATTTGATCTGACTCAGTGCTTTCCAAACAGGAAAAACAATTAAAAGCAAAATGCTTATTCATGCTATCTGTGGTGGTGGATAGCAGTTGGAGCAAACAGTAGACTAGCCAAAATAACCTTAAGAGTGAGATATCCATGAGAACCTGGAAATTTTCTGACATATTCCTAGGAATCTAGAAGACAATTTGCATGCAGAGGGCTGTGCACATGCTCAGAAAAGGCTTGAGAAGACCCTTGAGAAGACCTCTCATCTCTGGCTGACTTGAAGGAACTACACAAGCTAGTGAAGGCAAAAGAAGGAGGGAAGGGTATTGCCTGGCTTAGTGTTAAGTTTGTGCCCTAACATGAACACATATCCCTTTGGCAAAGACTAGAAGGCTTATCTAAGATATTCTCCATTCATTAACTGACAGCTAAGCCACTAAGCAGAGATTTCAGTAGCCACACATGACAAACAACACAGACTTTACAGAATTAGTTCCGAAAAGTCATTAAACAAACAACATTTACAACAAACAGCAACAAAAACTAACTCTGGTGGGGAAGAGAGGGAAGAATCTAATTTCCGAACTTGCCATATGGTATTTTTAAATACAGATTTCAGCAAAAATTTAGGAAACATACCAAAAAAAAAAAAAAAAAAACCCTAGAGTGTATGTACAATACACAGAAAAAAAGGGCAATCATTAGAAACTGTGCCTGAGAAACCCAGATGACGAACTAACTAGACAAAGACTTTAAATCAGCTACTTTAAATAGAATGGAGTAATATTCATCTACAAACAGCAATGCAGTACTGATATATACTGAAACATACTTTATGCTTGTTAATGTATATGGATATACTATATCATTCTTTTATTAGCAACTGCATATGGGGCTTCCCCTGTATATGGAAGATCCCCTGGAGAAAGGCATGACTACCCACTCCAGTATTCTTGCCTGGAGAATCCCATGGACAGAGAAGCCTGGCAGGCTACAGTCCATGGGGTCACAAAGAATCAGATACAACTGAGTGACTAACACTTTCACACTATCCCATGATTTGATTTTAGCATGTTTTATTTAACCAATTGCTTGGACATTCAGGCTTTCCAGATTTTTGCTATCAAAAACCATGCTGAGATGAACATCATTACACAAGATCCTTGCACAATTTTAAAGTATTTCTTGAATCTTGAAAATATTAAGCAAGGTAAAAGAAGCTGGCCACAAAAGGCATATACTATTCCATTTATATGAAATGTTCAGAATAGGCAAGGCTAGGGATATAAAAAGTAGATTAGTGACTGCCTAGGAGTGCAGAGATTAAGTGTGAGGGAATGGCTCACACTGTGATAAGTATAAGGGAGTGACTGCTTATGGGTAGGAATTTTGTTTTGGTAGATGTGGGAGAGTAAGTAATGACTTTGGTAATAATTGTTCACATCTATGAATCTAATAAAACACCCTGAATTATATTCTTTAAATGGGTGAATTGTATGGCATATGAACTATATCAATAATGCTGTAATTTAAAAAATAATAATAATAAAACTAGGCCCAAGCAAGAAGTGCAGCCAAAATGTGACCACAAAAGAGAAAATCATCCCTTTGCCAAATGCTGCTTTCCCAGCTTCTTCATACTCAAAGACTCTTAAAAAAAAAAAAAAAACTTATGTATCATATCTACTTTAACTTTGCTTTTGAATAAATTGATTAAAGGTGACCACAATAACTGCTTATTTCCATTCAGTTCAGCTGGCTTAAATTGTTACATGGAATTAAAATTGAGATCAGCTAATATTCATTTATTCATTACTTCAGTAAGTATTTGCTGGACATCTAGAAATCGCATGTAACCAGGAAGCATGTAGATTGGTCAAGTTCATAGTCAAAAGAGTGGCTTCTACTTTGGATGGTCAGTGAATCAGTCATGATGAGTGGCCCAAGCCCAGAATGTAACCCAAGGATGAACTGAACCACCATGCTCTCACCCTCAAGGAGCCTCGAGTCTAGTGGGAGAGACAACCATGACTATGTTACCAACCCAGGTGAGAACTCAAAGGAAAGATGGCCATCCTGCAGGAGACCATAACCAAGGGGCCTCACTAGGACTGCCAATTGCGAAGGGCCAGTTGGCCACCATGGGATGAGAATGTGTTAACACTGTACTTCTTGAGCTGGGCAATTGCTACACAGGTGTGCTTACTTTATGAAAGTTCAGCAAGTTATTTACCTATGAGCTGTTCCTTTTTCTGGCTTCCCTGGTGGCTCAGAGGTTAAAGCATCTGCCTCCAATGCGGGAGACCCGGGTTTGATCCCTGGGTCGGGAAGATCCCCTGCAGAAGGAAATGGAAACCCACTCCAGTATTCTTGCCTGGAGAATCCCATGGACGGAGGAGCCTGGTGGGCTGCAGTCCACGGGGTCACAAAGAGTCTGACACGACTGAGTAACTTTACTTAGGCCTTACTTATGTTATACTTTAATTAAAAGTTTACTTGACAAAATTTCATTATGTGGAGCTTTGAAGTTAAATACAGATACACAGATATCTACATCCCTGTGTTTCCACCAGCTTCCTCTCTAGCTTCAACTCATGCCCTCAATCCTCATACTCTGCTCTAAGTTCAGAATTCTAAGATTTTCCTGAGCTGAGACTTTTCTACATGCTTTTTCATATGCCTGAAGTGCATTTGTCTGCTCTTCACAAACTTGATATTTCTGAAAATCCAATATCAGTTGAAATGCCACTCTCTCACCTATGTTTCCCAGTGTCCTCCATGATCCTGCACAGTGCCATCTGAGTGTTCATGGACTATACAGACCTTGGACAACAAAGTGATGTCTCTGCTTTTTAACAGGCTGTCTAGGTTTGTCATAACTTTTCTTCTGAGGAGCAGTCTTTTAAGGAGAAAGAAATGCATTAAACAACACAATGACAGGAACAAGGTCCCTATCATTCCTACCATCTCCTCACTCCTACCAACCTGGGAGGTTTGCAGAATCATAGCATCTAGATTCTTAACACAGTGGCACAAGGGCAGCTCTGGTTTACCAGAAGATATAATTATCAAAACATCTTTGTGTGCAGATGTGATGATGCTTTACTCACACAGTAGAGAAAGACTACACGGTGTAATTTTGCCCAGCCACACTGTTATCAAAGTCATGCCACTTCCTCCCCAACACTAGACTATACCTAAAATTATCCCCCAAATGTACCAGGTGCAGTTGGGGTTGTTATTGTTGTTCAGTCGCTCAGTCTGGACATTTGTTCATGCTGTTCAGTCTTCAATCATGTCCGACTCTTTGTGACCCCATTGACTGCAGCATTTCAGACTTCCCTGTCCTTCACCATCTCCCAGAGCTTGCTCAAACTCATGTCTACTGAGTCAGTGGTGCCATCCAACCATCTCATCCTCTGTCATCCCCTTCTCCTCCTGTCTTCAATCTTTCCCAGCATCGGGGTCTTTTCTAATGAGTAAGCTCTTCACATCAGATGGCCAAAATGTTGGAGCTTCAGTTTCAGCATCAGTCTTTCCAATGAATATTCAGGATTGATTTCCTTTAAGACTGACTGGTTTAGCCTCCTTGCAATCCAAGGGACTCTCAAAAGTCTTCTTCAACACTTCCAAACTCATTTTATGAAGCCACCATCACCCTAATACCAAAACCTGACAAAGATGCCACAAAAAAAGAAAGCTACAGGCCAATATCACTGATGAACATAGATGCAAAAATCCTTAACAAAATTCTAGCAAACAGAATTCAACAACATATTAAAAAGATCATATACCATGACCAAGTGGGCTTTATCCCAGGGATGCAAGGATTCTTTAATATCTACAAATCAATCAATGTAATACACCACATTAACAAATTGGAAAATAAAAACCATATGATTATCTCAATAGATACAGAGAAAGCCTGTGACAAAATTCAACATCCATTTATAATTTAAAAAAAAAAAAAAACCTCCAGAAAGCAGGCATAAAAGAAACATACCTCAACATAATAAAAGCTATATATGACAAACCCACAGCAAACATTATCCTCAATGGTGAAAAATTGAAAGCATTTCCCTTAAAGTCAGGAACAAGACCAGGGTGCCTACTCTCACCACTACTATTCAACATAGTTTTGGTAGTTTTAGCCACAGCCATCAGAGAAGAAAAGAAATAAAAGGAATCTAGACTGGGAAAAAAGCAGTAAAACTCTCACTGTTTGCAGATGACATGATCCTCTACATAAAAAACTGTAAAGACCCCACCAGGAAATTTCTAGAGCTAATCAATGACCATAGTAAAGTTGTAGGATATAAAATTAACACACAGAAATCCTCTACATTATACACTAACAATGAGAAAACAGAAAGAGAAATTAAGGAAATAATTCTATTCACCATTGCAACAAAAAGAATAAAACACTTAGAAATCATTTCAGTTCAGTTCAGTCGCTCAGTCGTGTCTGACTCTTTGTGACCCCATGAATTGCAGCACGCCAGGCCTCCCTATCCATCACCATCTCCCAGAGTTCACTCAGACTCATGTCCATCGATTCTGTGATGCCATCCAGCCATCTCATCCTCTGTCATCCCCTTCTCCTCCTGCCCCCAATCTCTCCCAGCATCAGAGTCTTTTCCCATGAGTCAACTCTTCACATGAGGTGGCCAAAGTACTGGAGCTTCAGCTTTAGCATCATTCCTTCCAAAGAAATCCCAGGGCTGATATCCTTCAGAATGGACTGGTTGGATCTCCTTGCAGTCCAAGGGACCCTCAAGAGTCTTCTCCAACACCACAGTTCAAACGCATCAATTCTTTGGCGCTCAGCCTTCTTCACAGTCCAATTCTCACATCCACACATGACCACAGGAAAAACCATAGCCTTGACTAGGCGGACCTTAGTCGGCAAAGTAATGTCTCTGCTTTTGAATATACTGTCTAGGTTGGTCATAACTTTTCTTCCAAGGAGTAAGCATATTTTAATTTAAATAAATCTACTTAAATAAACAAAAGACCTATATATAGAAAACTATAAAACACTGATGAAAGAAATCAAAAAGGACACAAATAGATGGAGAAATATACCATGTTCATGGATTGGAAGAATCAATATAGTCAAATGAGTATAATACCCAAAGCAATCTATAGATTCAATGCAATCTCTATCAAGCTATCAACAGTATTCTTCACAGAACTAGAACAAATAATTTCACAATTTGTATGGAAATACAAAAAACCTCAAATAGTCAAAGCAATCTTGAAAAGGAAGAATGGAACTGGAGGAATCAACCTGCCTGACTTCAGGCTATACTACAAAGCTACAGTCATCAAGACAGTATGGTACTGCCACAAAGACAGAAATATAGATCAATGGAACAAAATAGAAAGCCCTGAGAGAAATCCATGCACCTATGGACACCTTATCTTTGACAAAGGAGGCAAGAATATACAATGGAGAAAAGACAATCTCTTTAACAAGTGGGGCTGGGAAAACTGGTCAACCACTTGTAAAAGAATGAAACTAGAACAGTTTCTGACGCCATACACAAAAATAAACTCAAATGGAGTAAAGATCTAATGTAAGACCAGGAACTATAAAACTCCTAGAGGAAAACATAGGCAAAACACTCTCCAACATAAATCACAGCAGGATCCTCTATGACCCACCTCCCAGTGTAATGGAAATAAAAGCAAAAATAAACAAATGGGACCTAATTAAACATAAAAGCTTTTGCACAACGAAAGAAACTATAAGCAAGGTGAAAAGACAGCCTTCAGAATGGGAGAAAATAATAATAAATGAAGCAACTGACAGAGAATTAATCTCAAAAATATACAGGCAACTCCTGCAGTGCAATTCCAGAAAAACAAACGACCCAATCAAAAAATGCGCCAAAGAACTAAACAGACATTTCTCCAAAGAAGACATACAGATGGCTAACAAACACATGAAAAGATGCTCAACATCACTCTTTATCACAGAAATGCAAATCAAAACCACAATGAGGTACCATCTAACGCCGGTCAGAATGGCTGCTATCCAAAAGTCTACAAACAATAAATGCTGGATAGGGTGTGGAGAAAAGGGAACCCTCTTACACTGTTGGTGGGAATGCAAACTAGTACAGCCACTATGGAGAACAGTATGGAGATTCCTTTAAAAACTGGAAATAGAACTGCCATATGAACCAGCAATCCCACTGCTGGGCATACACACTGAGGAAACCAGAATTGAAAGAGACTCGTGTACCCAATGTTCATCACAGCACTGTTTATAATAGCCAGGACATGGAAGCAGCCTAGATGTCTATCATCAGATGAATGGATAAGAAAGCTGTGGTACATATACACAATGGAGTATTACTCAGCCATTAAAAAGAATACATTTGAATCAGTTCTAATGAGGTGGATGAAACTGGAGCCTATTATACTGAGTGAAGTAAGTCAGAAAGAAAAACACCAATACAGTATACTAACGCATATATGTGGAATTTAGAAAGATGGTAATGATAACCCTATATGTGAGACAGCAAAAGAGACACAGATGTATAGAAAAGTCTTTTGGACTCTGTGGGAGAAGGCAGGGTGGGATGATTTGAGAGAATAGCATTGAAACATGTATATTATCATATGTGAAACATATCACCAGTGCAGGTTCGACGCATGAGACTGGTTGCTCAGGGCTGGTGCACTGGGATGACCCAGAGGGATGGAATGGGGAGGGAGGTGGGAGAGGGGTTCAGGATGGGAAACACATGTACACCCATGGCTAATTCATGTCAGTGTATGGCAAAAACCACTACAATATTGTAAAGTAATTAGCCTCCAATTAAAATAAATACATTTTTTTAAAATAATAAAAAATTTTTAAAAACCCACCACAGTTCAAAAGCATCAGTTCTTCAGTGCTCAGCCTTCTTTATGATCCAACTCTCACATCCATACATGACTACTGGAAAAACCATAGCTTTGACTATACATACAGACCTTGGTCGGCAAAGTGATGTCTCTGCTTTTTAATAGGCTGTCCAGGTTTGTCATAGCTTTTCTTCTAAGGAGCCAGCATCTTTTAATCTCATGGCTGCAGTCACCATCTGCAGTGGTTCTGGAACCCAAGAAAAGAAAGTCTGTCACTGTTTTCATTGTTTCCCTGTCTATTTGCCATGTTGAGTTTTAAATCAGTTTTTCCACTCTCCTCTCTCACCTTTAGCCAGAGGCTCTTTAGTTCCTCTTCACTTTCTGGTATATTATGGGTGGTGGTATCTGGGTATCTGAGGTTATTGACATTTCTCCCAGCATTCTTGATTTCAGGTTGTGTTTCATACATCCAGCACACATTTCTCATGATGTACTCTGCATATAAGTTAAATAAGCAGGGTGACGATATACCGCCTTGACATACTCCTTTCCCAATTTGGGACCAGTCCATTGTTCCATGTCCAGTTCTAACTGTTGCTTCTTGACATGAATACAGGTTTTGCAGGAGGCAGCTCAGGTGGTCTGGTATTCCCATCTTTTTAAGAATATTCTACAGTTGTTGCGATCCACTCACTCAAAGACTTAAGCTTAGTCAATGAACAGAAGTAGATGTTCTTCTGGAATACTCTTGCTTTTTCTATGATCCAACAGATGCTGGCAATTTGATCTCTGGTTCCTCTGCCTTTTCTAAATCCAGCTTGTACATCTGGAATTTCTCAGTTCACATACTATCAAAGCCTGGCTTGGAGAATTTTGAGCATTATTTTGCTAACATGTGAATTGAGTGCAATTGTGCAGTAGTTTGAACATTCTTTGGCATTGCCCTTCTTTAGGATTGGAATAAAAACTGACCTTTTCCAGTCTGTGGCCACTGCTGAGCTTTCCAAATTTGCTTGCAAAAGGAAGGCAGTAGTTGGGGGAAGGTCTCTTAATGCCAAATAAGATATTGAGAAAGCAAGAAGAGCTTAAGTTAGAGCTGGTCAGAGATTGGGCCAGAATTACTGAGTCATCCATACATCACTAGCCTATCTTCTTTGGCCAACCCCCTTACTCTGCTCTGACCACAGCCCAACACCTCTCCTGAGTACAACCCAACCCTCACTCCACCTACACCTGACCTTCAGCCTGCCTTCAGATGGATCACCTTATCTCAGCCACAAACAGTGTGGTCTTTGAATGTACATCTTATTTCTTTACCCAGACTGTGAAATTTCTTGGGCAAGACACTAATGTCTCCTCAGAGATTGAATATACAAATAGACAATGGCCAGACCATATATGACAATAGAACTCTAATCCACAATCTGTAACAACCAGCCTAGTAAGCCAAACCCCTACAGCAATCATCCCAGAAGGGTCAGGAATAGGTCAGTTACTTCCAGCTTCCTTCTTTGTTGTATATGCTTCCAACTCAGGACCAACTAGAAAAGGGCAAGTATGTTCCCCAAACCAATCATACAAGATGCTTAGCTTCTTGTCTGGACCCCTCCAGGGTCCTCATGCAAACAACCTCCAATTATAGCATACCTGAAAGTTTCCCTTTCTTTTTCTGGCTGTAATTCTTCCCTACGCTCTGCCTGCCTTTGAGTCCCTGATAAATGCAAGTGATGGTGACTGACTCCCTTGCTAGAGCAGGCTCTGAATAGATGCCTTTTCTTTATTTTCATTTGGGTGATTTGGGGTAATTGACAAGATGGCATCAGTCAGGTTCTCTTGCCCCACACTCTCATGCCCTCTTGCCCCATGTTCTGTAAACAATGACTCTGCAGGGTTTTGTAACAGCTGAGATCACTCATAGCACTGTGAATGCACATCACAAGGTACTCACTTGGTCACAGGCAACTTTGTGCAGTACACCTATATGAGCTTCACCATGAAAGCCTTGGTTGTAGCTCCATTGGGGCTATACTGAAGCAGCCTCATGGTTACGTTATATGAGGTTCTGTTATGTCTATGTCATGGCTACATTATGGTTATGTCATGGCTGCTGTGTCAGCCAGCAGAGAGGCTGTGTTATGGCTGCCCTCCCAGCCAGGAAAGAATAAACATGTCTGCAGTTCCTACAGCTCCTCGAGTCTTCTTTCAGCCTCTTAGCTCACGCCTTGCCTACCCTGGGTTCAGAAACAATGAAGACAGTGTGAACAACAAGACAACTGGCCTCACAAACAGGATCAGCAATACAGGTGGTATATTACTTCCAGTTTTCCTGGAGGTCCCAATGAGATACAGTCTGTACTACCCATCACTGCAGATCCCAGCCTTTGGCCAGATGCATTATCTATAGATAATAATACATGAGCCCCTTGTGACTTGCTGCTCATGGCTTGTCAAATCCATACCAACATGATAAATCAGTGCTAGGTTTGAACTCTGCAGTCCAAGCTTCCAGAAGACCAGAGCCCTGCAGCTTCCAGGGCTTCTTCCTGCCTCCCCAAGACTCCAGCATCCCCAGCCAAGGCCCCAAGTGATGAGAGGACTCCTGCCACTCCCCTAGTCCAGGGGTCCCCACTACGGCAGCCCTGGAGGCCCACAGACCCTGCAGCCCTCCCATCCAGGAGCTCTCAGGCACCACATCCTGGAGCAACCCCCAGCCACCTCATCCCAGCCCCCGAAGGAGGGAGATAAGTTGCTGGACCTCCCTTGGATGTTTTCATCAGGAGAGGGGGTGGCCACAGGTGATGAGGACCTCCATCCCATAGCCCTGGTTCAATGTCGATTTTCTGAAGGTATTCTGCAGCCGCCCAGCCAAGACAAGAAGCTGGGGGATCGCTGGTTGCCTTGCCCCACACCCAGGGGAGCCAGTTGGATCATCCCTTTGGGAGTAAGACAGAATCCAACCAGAGCTTGTCATGGTCTTTTGAATGGACCCTCCCCATGGGGCCTTCAGGTCCAGTGCTGTGGTGGCTGGACTCCTCACCCCCTACTCTATCACTGAAGCCACTGAGGCTGCTAAGGCTTCTGAGGCTGGAGATTGGGCTGTGTACATCAGAGAGGTAGGCATATCCCAGCCTGTACAAGGGGCCCTGTCAGCTCCAGAAGGCCTGCTTCCCAGGTGCAGATAGATGATCCATGAGTCCCCCCAACCCCAAATGGGATGGGGAGGGCTATCCTCAGGCCCCAACTGTCCCCCTTGAGCCCTTGCCAACAGCAGGGGACCCACTCAGACCAGCCTTGCTACAGGCAGACGTAGGAAGAATGGGAGTCCTTGGCTGGACAGGAATCCCTGCTCCCTCTACCCACCAGGGAGGCCGCCCTGACCATCCTGGACCAGTCCTGGAGTAGCAGCAGCCAGCATCCCCTGACCAGCCTTTTGCCCTCTGTGCTGACACCTCTGACCCCAGGCAGGCACTGTCTGCCAAGGAGAAGGCCATGACCCTGACCTGGGCTGAGACCACCCAACCCAGAACAGAAGTTCAAGACCCCTGTCAGGCATCCCCTGAGCCTGCAGGCCCTGAGAGCAGCTCCCAGCAGCTAGAGGACCTTCTGGCATAAACACCACTCAGAGCACAGCAGGAAGCCAGACCTGAGCTGAGCCAAACCTGCATTGCCTGCTCTGAGGCTTCTCAGACGGTGCTGGTGGTAAAGAATCTGCCTACCATTTCAAGAGATGCAAGAGATGCTGGTTTGATCCCTGGGTCAGGAAGATTATCTGGAGTAGGACATGGCAACTCATTCCAGTATGCCTGGAAAATTCCATGGAAAGAAGAGCTTGGCAGGCTACAGTCCATGGGGCTGGAAAGAGTTGGACACAACTAAGTGACTGAGCACATCCTTTGTATTCAGTTCAGTTCAGTCACTCAGTCATGTCCGACTCTTTGTGACCCCATGGACTGCAGCACTCCAGGCGTTCCTGTCCATCACCAACTCCCAGAGCTTATTCAAACTCATGTCCATCGAGTCAGTGATACCATCCAACCATCTCATCCTCTGTCATCCCCTTCTCCTCCTACCTTCAATCTTTCCCAGCATCAAGGTCTTCTCAAATAAGTCAGTTCCTTGCATCAGGTGGCCAAAGTATTGGAGTTTCAGCTTCTGCATCAGTCCTTCTGATGAATATTCAGGACTGATTTCTTTTAGGATTAACTGGTTGGGTCTCCTTGCACTCCAAGGAACTCTCAAGAGTCTTCTCCAACACCACAGTTCAAAAGCATCAGTTCTTCAGCACTCAGCTTTCTTTATAGTCCAACTCTCATATCCATACATGACTACAGGAAAAACCATAGCTTTGACTATATGGACATTTGTGGGCAAAGCAATGTCTCTGCTTTTCAAAATGCTATCTAGGTTGGTCATAGCTTTTCTTCCAAGGAGCAAGCGTCTTTTAATTTCATGGATGCAGTCACATCTGCAGTGATTTTGGAGCCCAAGAAAACAAAGTCTGTCACTGTTTCCATTGTTTCCCTATTTGCCATGGAGTGACAAGACCAGATGCCATGATCTAAGTTTTTTGAATATTGAGTTTTAAGCCAACTTTTTCATTCTCCTCTTTCACTTTCATCAAGAGGCTCTTAAGTTCTTCTTCACTTTCAGCCATAAGAGTGGGTGGTATCATCTGCATATCTGAGGTAATTGATATTTCTCCTGGCAATCTTGATTCCAGCTGTGCTTCATCCAGCCTGGCATTTCACATGATGTACTCTGCATATAAGTTAAATAATCATGGTGACAATATATAGCCTTGACTTACTCATTTCCCAATTTGGAACCAGTCTGTTGTTCCATGTCTGGTTGTAATTGTTGCTTCTTGACTTGCATACAGATTTCTCAGGAAGCAGGTCAGGTGGTCTAGTATTCCCATCTCTTTAAGGATTTTCCACAGTTTATTGTGATCCACATAGTCAAAGGCTTTGGCATAGTCAAGAAAGCAGAAATAGATGTTTTTCTGGAACTCTCTTGCCTTTTTGATGATCCAGCAGATGTTGACAATTTGATCTCTGGCTCCTCTGCATTCTCTAAATCCAGCTTGAACATCCAGAAGTTCATGGTTCACATACAGTTGAAGCCTGGCTTGGAGAATTTTGAGTATTACTTTGCTAGCATGTGAGATGAATGCAACTGTGTGGTAGTTTGAACATTCTTTGGCATTGCCTTTCTTTGGGATTAGAATGAAAATTGACCTTTTCCAGTCCTGTGGCCACTGCTGAGCTTTCCAAATTTGCTAGCATATTGAGTGCAGCACTTTCACAGCATCATCTTTTAGAATTTGAAATAGCTCAACTCGAATTCCATCAACTCCAGTAGCTTTGTTCGTAGTGATGCTTCCTAAGGTCCACTTGACTTTGCACTCCAGGATGTCTGGCTCTAGGTGAGTGATCACATGATTGTGCTTATCTGGGTCATGAAGATCTTTTTTGTATAGTTCCTCTGTGTATTCTTGCCACCTCTTCTTAATATCTTCTGTTTCTGTTACATCCATACCATTTCTGTTCTTTATCAAGCCCATCTTTGCATGAAATGTTCCCTTGGTATCCTTAATTTTCTTGAAAAGATCTCTAGTCTTTCCCATTCTGTTCTTTCTCTCTATTTCTTTGCATTGACTTCTGAGGAAAGCTTTCTTATCTCTCCTTGCTATTCTTTGGAACTCTGCATTCAGATGCTTATATCTTTCTTTTTCTCCTTTGCTTTTCACTTCTCTTCTCTTCACAGCTATTTGTAAGGCCTCCTCAGACAACCATCTTGCCTTTTTGCATTTCTTTTTCTTGAGGATGGTTTTAATCACTGCCTCCTGTACAATGTCATGAACTTCTGTCCATAGTTCTTCAGACACTCTGTCTATCAGATCTAATCCCTTGAATCTATTTGTCACTTCCACTGTATAATCATAAGGGATTTGATTCAGGATATAACTGGATGGTCTAGTGGTTTTCCCTACTTTCTTCAATTTAAGTTTGAATTTGGCAATAAGAAGTTCATGATCTGAGCCACAGTCAGCTCCCAGTCTTGTTTTTGCTGACTGTATAGAGCTTCTCCATCTTTGGCTGCAAAGAATATAATCAATCTGATTTTGGTATTGACCATCTGGTGATGTCCATGTGTAGAGTCACCTCTTGAGTTGCTGGAAGAGGATGTTTGTTATGACCAGTGTGTTCTCTTGGCAAAACTCTGTTAGCCTTTGCCCTGCTTCATTTTGTAGTCCAAGACCAAATTTGCCTGTTACTCCAGGTATCTCTTGACTTTTTACTTTTGCATTCCAGGCCCCTATGATGAAAATGACATCTTTTTGGGGTCTTAGTTCTAAAGGTCTTGTAGGTCTTCATAGAACCATTCAATTTCAGTTTCTTCAGCATTACTGGCTGAGGCATAGACTTGGATTACTCTGATATTGAATAGTTTGCCTTGCAAATGAACAGAGATCATTCTGTCAGTTTTGAGACTGCCCCCAAGTACTGCATTTCAGACTATGAGGGCTACTCCATGTCTTCTAAGGGATTCTTGCCCACAGTAGTAGATATAGTGGTCATCTGAATTAAATTCACCCACTCCAGTTCATTTCAGTTCACTGATTCCTAAAATGTCTATGTTCACTCTTGCCATCTCCTGTTTGACCACTTCTAATTTACCTTGATTCATGGACCTAACATTCCAGGTTCCTATGCAATATTGCTCTTTACAGCATTGGACTTTAACTTCCATCACCATTCACATACACGACTGGGTGTTGTTTTTACTTTGCCTCCATCTCTTCATTTTTTCTGGAGTTATTTCTCCACTCTTCTCCAGTAGGGTATTGGGTACCTACCAACCTGGGGAGTTCATCTTTCAGTGTCCTATCTTCTTGCCTTTTCACACTGTTCATAGGGTTCTCAAGGTAGGAATACTGAAGTGGTTTGCCATTCCCTTCTCTAGTGGACCATGTTTGAGCAAACTCTGGGAGATAGTGAAGGACAGGGAAACCTGGAGTCCTGGAGCCCATGGGGTGGCAAAGAGTCAGATACAACAGCAACTGAACATAAACAACAAGGGACACATGACCTAGGTCCAATTCCTCTGGGAGAGAGCATGACCCACCTCAGACTGTAACAACATCTGGTGGGTCTCTACTGCCTAAGGCACTCCCCAGCACATCTCAACTGAGGCTGCTATACTCCTTCTTCTCCCCAGCCTAACTGAGCAAGTAAGCCCTAATAAACCTTGATCTATGCCCCCTCTTGTCTGGGTGGGGAACAAGAGGGGAACCAGAGGGTGACCTACAAGCAGAGGTTGGACAAAACCAAAGTACCTATCTTGTGTATTTTAAAAGATAAAATATATATATATATGACTGAAAAAAAAAAAAGTAGAACACTTCTCTGTAACCAAAGAAGGAGTGTAATTAGCTCCTGCAACCACAGATGCTACAGATGAAATCCCCACAATTAACCTGAGATTCCGGAAAGTAGGGACAATTGTGGACTTTGGGAGCAAGTGCAAGCTAAAGTAAGGCAAGGTCTGAATCTGAGCTGACCCCACACTGCCCACAACAGATCCAGACACATTCCTAGAGATATTGGAGGACTTTCTGAATAGGTACAGTGACTGGAGCACACCGTGTGGAGAGGAAAATGGAGGAATCACAAGGACATTCTTCTGACTACCACTTTATATAGTTTTCCATTTTTTGTCCTTTTTTTTATATTGTTCTAATGTTGTCCTTTATTATTTCCTTAATTTTTATCTTTTATAATTAGTTTTTCCTTTTTTATACACCTCATTTTTAAATAAATTCATTTTATTTCTTCCTGTTTTTACTGTACTGCTTAGTTACAAAGCATTTTTAATCATGTTTTTGATTTTGTATTTATGCTAGTCTAGTTTTTAGTACTCTATTTCACTTAGGGGTTTGTTTATTGGTTTGATTGCTCTCCTCTTTTTAGACTCCTGTTTTTATCTTTTTTTTCCTCTTTTCTCTCCTTTCCTTTCTCTTTGTAAATGTGTGAGTCTCTTTGCATGTTCTTGGCTATTGAGCATTGTTTCACCATTAATCTTGAAGTTTTGTCTTCTATGCTGTGTGCCTGTGAAGTCTTGGTGATGCAGGAAGGGGTTGGCTGAACCCCTGAGGTCAGAGAAATTAGTCCAGGACTTTGAACTACCAGAGAACTCCAACCCCATGGAATGTTACTCTGCAAGAACTCTCCCAAAGGCCTCAACACCAAGATCAAGCACCACTGATCTTGGTGTTGATCTTTGATCAGCAAACTCCAGTGCCGGATGCCTCTCACCAAACTTTTAGCAAAACACAACCCTTCCCACTAGCAGAAAGGCTGCCCAAAGCCATACCAAGCCTATAGTCACCCCAAAACACTTCTGGATATGGCACTGCCCTTAAGAGAGACAAGATCAAGCCTCATCCACCAGAATACAGGCACAAGTCCTCCCAACCAGGAAACCTTCACAAGGCACTCGTCAAAACCCAACCATGTGGGACAGACTCCATATTTAAGAGGAAATACAACCTTCTAGCCTGCAGAAAGGTGATCCCCAACACAGTAAATTAAACAAAATGAAAAGACAGAGAAATATGCAGCAGATGAAGAAACATGATAAAAACCAATAAGACCAAACAAATGAAGAGGAAATAAGCAGTCTACCTGGACAAGAATTCAGAGTAATTATGTAAAAGAAGATCCCAAATTTTGGAAATAAAATGGAGGCACAGGTAAAAAGACTGGAGGCACGGATTGAGAAGATATAAGAAATGCTTAACAAGGATCCAGAAGAATTAAATAATAGACAATCACTAATGAACAACACAATAAATGAGATTAAAAATACACTAGAGGGAACCAATAGCAGAATAATTAAGGCAGAAGAATGAATAAGTGTGCTGGAATGGTGGAAAAAACTTAAGCAGAGCAGAATAACAAAAAAAGAATAAAATGAAATGAAGACAATCTCAGAGACTTCTGGGATAACATTAAGTGCACCAACGTTCAAATAATAGGGATCTCAGAAGAAGAGATAAACAAGTGGTATGAGAAAATATATGAGGAGATTATACTCAAAAACTTCCTTAACATGGGAAAGGAAATAGCCATCCAAGTCTAGGAAGCCCAAAAAGTCCCATATAGGATAGATCCAAGGAGAAACACGCCAAGACACATATTGATCAAACAAAGATTAAACACAAAAACAAACATTAAAAACAGCAAGGTAACGGCAACAAATAACATACAAGGTGATACCCATAAGGCTAATAGCTGATCTTTTAACAGAAACTCTGCATCCCAGAAGGCAATGGCAGGATATACTTAAAATGATGAATGGAAAAAAACTAAAATCAAGACTACTCATTCCAGCAAAGATCTCATTCAGACTTGAAGGAGAAATCAAAAGCTTTCCAGACAAGCAAAAATTAAGAGAAGTCAGCACCACCAAAGGAGCTTTACAACAAATGCTCTAGGAATATCTCTAGACAGGAAACATTAGAGAAAGAAAAGGCCTACAAAAACAAATCCAAAACAACAAAATAAATGGTAACAAGACCATACATATCAATAATTACCTTATGTGTAAATGTATTAATGCTCCAATCAAAAGAATGAGATTGGCTGAATGGATACAAAAGCAAGACCTCTATTAATGCTGTCTACAAGAGGTCCACCTCAGTCATAGGGACACATATAGACAGAAAATGAGGGGCTGGAAAAAGATATTGCATGCAAATGGAAATCAAAAGAAAAAGGGAGTAGCAATACTCACTTAAGATAAAATAGACTTTGAAATAAAGACAATTACAAGAGACAAGGAAGGACACTACATAATGATCAAGGGATCAATCTAAGATATAATAATTCTAAATATATATGCACCCAACATAGGAGCACCTCAATACATAAGGCTGACGCTAATGACTATTAAAGGGGAAACTGACAGTAACACAATAATAGTGGGGGACTTTAACATTCCCTCACACCAATAGACAGATCATCCAGACAGAAAATTAGTAGGGAGAAATTCGTTTCGAATGATACATTGGACCAGTTGGACCTAATTGATATGTATAGGGCATTTCATCCAAAAACAGTAGACTTCACTTTTTTCTCAAGTGCACATGGAATATTCTCCAGGATAGATCACATCTTGGGTCACAAACCAAGCCTTGGTAACTTTTAAAACACTGAAATTATTTCAAGCATCTTTTCTGACCACAGTGCTATAAAAGTAGATATCAATTAAAGGAAAATATATATATATAAAGCACAAACACATGGAGGCTTCTCACACACAATATACTTCTAAATAACCAAAAGGTCACTGAAGAAATCAAAGAGGAAATCAAAAAATACCTATAAATAAGTGACAATGAAAACATGACAATTCAAAACCTATGGGATGCAGTAAAAGCAGTGCTGAGAAGGAAGTTTATAGCAATACAAGTCTACCTCAAGAAACAAGAGAGACATCAAATAAACAACCTAACTTCACATCTAAAGCAACTAGAAACAGAAGAGAAAAAAAAACAAAGTTAGTAGATGGAAAGAAATCATAAAGATCAAAGAAGAAATAAATGAAAAAGAAAAAGGGATAAGAGCAAAGATCAATAAAACTAACAGCTAGTTCTTTTAGAAGACAAACAAAATTGACAAACCATTGACCAGATGCAGAAAAAGAAGGAAAATCAATAAAATTAGAAATGAAAAAGAAATCACAACAGACAACACAGAAATACAAAGGATCATAAGAGATTACTACAAGCAATATATGCCAATAAAATGGACAACCTGGAAGAAATGGACAAATTCTTGGAAAAGTATAACCTTCCAAAACTGAACCAGGAAGAAAAAAATATATATATATATATATATATATATATGAACAGATGAATCACAAGCACAGAAATGGAAACTATAATCAAAAATCTTCCAAAAAACCAAAGCCCAGGGCCAGATGACTTCACAGGTGAGTTCTTCCAAACTATTTCAGAAAATTGCAAGATAGGAAAACTCCAAAACTCATTCTGCAAGGCCACCATCACCCTGATACCAAAACCAGATAAAGATACCACAAAAAAAGGAAAATTACAGGTTAATATCATGGATGAATATAGATGCAAAAATCCTTAACAAAATGCTAAAAGACAGAATCCAACAACACAATTTAAAAGATCAAGTGGGCTTTACCCCAGAGATGCAAGGATTCTTCAGTATACACAAATGAATCAATGTGATATACCACATGAACAAATTGAAAGATAAAAATCATGTGATCATCTCCAGCTATGACAAACCTAGATAGCATATTAAAAAGCAAAGACATCACTTTGCCAACAGAGGTCCATATAGTCAAAGCTATGATTTTTCCAGTAGGCATGTATGGATGTGAGAGGTGTACCATAAAGAAGGCTGAGAACCAAAGAATTTATGCTTTTGAACTGTGGTGTTGGAGAATATTCTTGAGAGTCCCTTCAACTGCAAGGAGATCAAACCAGTCAATCCCTAAAGAACTCAGTCATGAATATTCATTGGAGGGGCTAATGTTGAGGCTGAAACTCCAATCATTTGACCACCTGATGCAAAGAGCCAACTCCCTGGAAATAACCCTAATGCTGGGAAAGAGTGAAGACAGGAGGAGAAGGGATGACAGAGGATGAGATGGTTGGATGGCATCACTGACTCAATGGACATGAGTTTGATCAAGCTCTGGGAGATAATGAACAGAGAAGCCTGGCATGCAGTAGTCCATGGGGTCGCAAAGAGTCAGACATGACTGAGCAACTGAACAAGAATAGATAGATGCAGAGAAAGCTTTTGACAAAATTCAACATCCATTTATGATAAAAAGAAAAAACTCTCCAAAAAGAAGGCATAAAAGGAACATACCTCAACATAATAAAGCTCATACATGGCAAACAGCAAACATTATTCTCAAAGAAGAAAAACTGAAAGCATCTCCTCTAAGAACAGGAACAATACAAGGCTGCCCACTCTCTTCACTATTATTCAACATAGTTTTGGAAGTCCTAGTCACAGCAATCAGAGAAGAAAAAGAAATAAAAGGAATCCAGATTGGACAAGAAGTAAAACTCTCACTGTTTGCAGGTGACATGATACTATACATAGAAAACCCTAAAGATGCCATTAAAAAATTACTAGAACTAATCAATGAATATAGTAAAGTCACAGGATGTAAAATTAATACATAGAAATCCTTTGCATTCCTGTATACTAACAATGAAAAATCAGAATGATAAATTAAGGAATAAATCCCATTCACCATTGCAACAAAAACAATAAAATACCTAGGAATAAACCAACCTAAAAAGACAACGGACCTGTATGCAGAAAACTATAAGACACTGATGAAAGAAATCAAAGACGATATGAACAGAGAGATATACTATGCTCTTGGATTAAAAGAATCAATATTGTGGAAATGACTATCTTCAGATTCAGTGCAATCTCTATCAAACTACCAATGGTAGTTTTCATAGAACTAGAACCAAAAATGTCATAATTTGTATGCAAACACAAAAGACTCCAAAGCCAAAGCAATCTTGAGAAAGAAGAATAGAACTGGAGGAATCAATCTTCTTGGTTACAGACTATACTACATAGCTACTGCCATCAAGACAATATGGTACTGGCACAAAAACTGAAACACAGCCCAAGGGAACAGGATAGTAAGCCCTGAGATAAGCCCAAGCACCTATGGGCACCTTATCTTTAACAAAAAAGGCAAGACTATACAATGGAGCAACTAGTCTCTTCAATCAGTGGTGCAGGGAAAATTAGATAGCTACATGTAAAAGAATGAAATTAGAAAACTGCTTAACACCATACCCAAATATAAACTCAAAACAGATTAAAGACCTAAATGTAAGAACAGAAACTATAAAACTCTTAAAGGAAAACATAGGCATAACACTCTTTGATATAAATCACAGCAAGATCCTCATAATCCACATTCTGTAGTAATGGAAATGAAAACAAAAATAAACAAATGGCACTAATTAAACTTAAAAGCTTTTGCACAGCAAAGGAAACTCTAGACAAGGTGAAAAGGCAACACTCTTTGAAGTGGGAAAATAATAGCAATGGGATGAAGTTTATAGCAATATAAACTATAAATAAGAAAAAGAAATCAGAAAGAATGGGAGGAAATAATAGCAAAGGAAACAACTGACAAAGGATTAATTTCCATCTATACAAGCAACTTATGCAGCCCAATATCAGAAAAGCAAACAATCCAATCAAAAAGTGGGCAGAAGATCTAAATAGACATCTCCCCAAAGACATCTCTCATACAGATGGCTAATAAACTCATGAAAAGATGCTAAACATCACTCATTGTTAAAAAAAAATGCAAATCAAAACTACAATGATGTATCACCTCACATAGACCAGAATGGCCATCATAAAAAAAAACTACAACCAATAAATGCTGGAGAGGGTGTGGAGAAATGAGAACCCTCTTGCACTGTCAGTGGGAATGTAAATTGATACAGCTACTACACAGGACAATATGGAGATTCCTTTAAAGACTAGGAATAAAACTACCATATGAACCAGCAGTCTCACTATTGGGCATATATCCTGAAGAAACCATATTTGAAAAAGTCACATGTACCCAAATGTTCACTGCAGCACTGTTTACAATAACTAGGACATGGAAGGAACCTAGATGTCCATTGACAGATGAATGGATAAAGAAGTTGTGGTGTATATATACAATGGAATATTACTCAGCCATAAAAAGGAATGCATTTGAATCAGCTCTCATGAGGTATACGGACCTAGAGCCTATTATACAAAGCAAAGTAAATCAGAAAGAGAAATACAAATATTGTACATTAACACATGTATATGGAATTTTCAAGGATGGTACTGATGAATCTATTTGCAGACCAGCAATGGAGATGCAGACCTAGAGAACAGACTTGTAGAAACTTTGGGGGAAGGAGAGGTTGGGATGAATTGGGAAAGTAGTATTGAAACATATACTTTAACATATGTAAAATGGATAGCCAGTGGGAATTTGCTGTATGGCACAGGGAGCTCAAACTCAGTGCTCTGTGACAACCTAGAGGGGTGGGATGGGGTGGGAGGTGGGAGGGAGGTTTCAGAGGGAGGGGACATAAGTATACCTACGGCTGATTCACATTGATGTATGGCAGAAACCAACACAATATTGTAAAGCAATTATCCTACAATTAAAAAACAAAATAAAAAGAAATTCAAGGCAACTAAAATAGTTCAAACAATTTTCGAAAAGAAGAATAAAATGGGAAAATCAAAAAAAAAAAGAGAGAGTGAGACTAGTCTGGTCTCATGACTTGCTTGAATGCAGCTGAAACTACATTCTTGGCCCCAGTGTTAAGAGGACTGACATCTGTTTTCTGCCTCTTGGGTACAGTCATTAAACTAAAGATATGTAGAAACACTCTGGTGGATAAAATGAAAATTTTGGTCTTTTCAGCCCCAACTGAAAAGACTTCCCAATTGAAGATGACCTCATTTGGCCTGTACAATGTAGGAAAAAATGCCAAGTTTAGCTCAATCAATGCATAGAACTAAGAGAAATAATAAACTATTTTTATATCATTAAATAATTAAATAAAAAGAAAACACAGGCCTTAAATAGTACATTATACTGAAAGGGCTTAATTGATATCTATAAAGAATATTTCATATGAATGAAACAAAATATATATTCTTTTCAAGTCCTCATGGAACAGTCTCCTCCAGGTTACATTACATGCTAGGCCAAAAACAATTCTTAGTATATTCAGAAAATTAAGATCATATCAAACATCTTGTCCAACCACAACACTGTGAGACTAGAAATCAACTACAAGAAAAAACTGCAAAAAGCACAAACACGTGGAGACCAAACAATATGATACTAAACATTCAATGGATCGCTGAAGAAATTAAAAAGGAAATAAAATATACTTAGAAACAAATAAAAACAAAAATACAATGATCCAAAACTTATGTGGTGCAGCAAAAGCAGTTCCAAGAGTGAAGTTTATAGCAATATAAACTATAAATTAAAAAAATAAATCAGAAGAAAAAAAAGAAAAATTTCAGATAAGCAACCTAAATTTATACCTATAGAAACTAGAGAAAGAGAACAAATAAAACCCAAAGTTAACAGAAGGAAATAAATAGTAAAAATCAGAGCAGAAATAAATGAAATAGAAACTTTAAACAAAAAAAGAAACAGTAGAAAAGAGCAATGAAACTAAAAGCTGGTTTTTGTAAAGATAGACAAAAATTAATAAAACTTCAGCCAGACTTACCTAGAAAAGAAGTGAAAGGGATCAGATTAATAAAATTATTATAGAAATGAAAAAGGATCATAAGAAACTACTACAAACAACTATACACCAATAAAATGGATGACCTAGAAGAAATGGGCAAATTCTTACAAAGGTACAATCTCTCAAGACTGAACCAGGAAAAACCTAAAATATGAACAAACTGATTACCAGGAATGAAACTCAATCAAATTTTAAAAACTAAAGTAATTAACCTCCAATTAAATAAATCTATATTTAAAAAAAATAAAATAATAAAAACTACCACCAAACAAAAGATCAGGATCAGATATGGCTTCACAAGTGAAGTCTACCAAACATTTAGAGGACGGTTAACACCTATCCTTCTGAAACTATTTCCAAAAAATGCAGAGGAAGGAATACATCTGAGCTTACTCTCTGAGACTACCATCACCCTGATACCAAAAGCATACCCCAAAAAAAGAAAATTAGGGGCCAGTATCACTGATGATACTCATTGGAAAAGACCCTAATGCTGGGAAAGACTGAAGGCAGGAGAAGGGGACTACAGAGGATGAGATGGTTGGATGGCATCACTGACGCAATGGACGTGAGTTTGAGTAGGCGCCGAGTTGGTGATGGACAGGGAAGCCTGGCGTGCTGCAGTCCTTCCATGGGGTCACAGAGTCGGACACAACCGAGTGACTGAACTGAACTGATCACTGATGAACATAGACACAAAAATCCTCAACAAAATACTAGCAAACCAAATCCAACAATATACTAAAAGGATTGTACACCATGATCAAGCGGGATTTAATCCAGGATGCAAGAAGATTTTGATATCTACAAATCAATCAACATGATATACCACATTAACAAACTGAAGAGTAAAAACCATATGCTCATGTCATCAGATGCATAAAAATGTTCTGATAAAATGCAATATCCATTTATAATCAAAACTCTCCAGAAAACAGGTAAGAGCAAACATACTTCAACATAATAAAAGTCATATAAGGAATTCCCTGGTGGTCCAGTGGCTAAGATTGAACTCCCAAAGCAGGGGGCTCAGGTTCTATCCCTGGTCAGGGAACTAGATCCCACATGCCCAGCTAAGACCTAGGGCAGTGAAATAAATAAAAATTTGTAAACCATATATAAGACAAGGGTCTTCCCTGGTGGCTCAGTGATATCAAATCTGCCTGCCAGTGCAGGAGATGCAGGTTCAATCTCTGGGTTGGGAAGATGCTCTGGAGAAGGAAACGGCAACCCACTCCAGTATTTCTGCCTGGGAAATCCCACTGTCAGGAGCTTGGCAGGCTACAGTCCATAGGGCTGCAAAAGAGTCAGACACAACTTAGTGACTAAACAACTACAACAACAATATATGACAAACCCATAGTAAACGTCATATGCAATGATGAAAAGCTGAAAGCATTTCCTCTAATACCAGGACAAAGCAAGGATGTTTACTCTTGCCACTTTTATTCAACATAATTTTGGAAATCTTAGCCACAGCAATCAGAGAAGAAAAAAATAATAATAAAAGGAATCAATATTGGAAAAGATAAAGTAAAACTATCACTGCATATGACATGATACTATACATAGAAAATCCTAAAGACCCCACCAGAAAACTACTAGAACTCATCAATAAATTCAGTAAAGTTACAGGATATAAAATTAGTATACAGAAATATGCTGCATTATTATATACTAACAATGTAGTATCATAAAGAAAAATTAAGGAAACAATCTCATTTACCATCACATCAAAAAGAAGTACCTAGGAATAAATCTACCTAAGGAGGCAAAATATGTTTACCCCAAAAACTGTAAGCTGCTGACAAAAGAAATTGAAGGTGACACAGATAGAAAGATATACCATCTTCTTGGATTAGAAGAATCCTATTGTTAAAATGACCATACTACCCAAGCAATCTATAGATTCCATGAAATTTCTATCAAATTGTGAATAGCATTTTTTCACAAACCTAGGACAAATAATTTTAAATTTGTATGGAAATGCAAAAGACTGAATAGCCAATAGCTTCAGAAAGAAGAATGGAGCTGGAGGAATCAGGCTCCCTGAATTCAGACTATACTACAAAGCTACAGTAATCAAGACAATAAACCATCAACAAAAAGAAAAAACAACACACTGAATAGGAGAAATATTTGCAAATAATAAGACTGATAAAGAATTATTATTAAACATATATAAACAACTCATACAACTCAACTTCAAACAAACAAAACAAACAATTCAATTAAAAATGGGCAGAAGAACTGAACAGATATTTTACCAAAGAGGAAATTCATATGGCCAACAGGCACATGAAAAGATGCTCAACATAGCTGATCATCAGGGAAATACAAATCAAAACCAGAAGGAGATATCCCTCAATCTGTCAGATAGCCCTCAACCTGGCTGTTATAAAAAAGAAAACAAACAATAAATGTTGATAATGATGCTGGAGAAAAGGGAACCCTCACCCACTGATGATGGGAACAGAGGTTGGTGCAGTCATTGTGGAAAACAGTATGGAGGTTTCTCAAAAAACTAAAAATAGAAATACCATATGACCCATAGCCAAAAAAAAAAAAAAAAAGCTAGTTCAAAAAGATACATGGACCCCAATGTTCAAAGTAACATTATCTACAATTGCCAAGATATGGAAACAATTTCAGTCCATCAGATGGATGCCTAAAGAAGATGTGATACATATACAATGGGTTGGCCAAAAAGTTCATTCAAGTTTTTAACATATATATCCAAGGTATTTTCCCCCTAAACATCCAACATATATTAACTATAAATATAGATGATTACCCTCATTCTTGTTGATGCTCCTCAGAAGGTTTCCTCCTATGAGAAAGATATTCATGCCTTCCCTAGCAGACCAGGTTCCCTGGAATGTGTGAAAACCCTCCCCAGTCATCTACTGCAAAAGGTTGGAACTCTGGGATAGACACACATACTCTAACCATCAATGATACTCAGAGGTGCACAGTTCTCCGTGCTTTTGTGCTTTTATTCATTTCTTCATTTGTTGATTCATACTTTCACTATCTCTAGCTACCACTGGTAAACAATGAAAGTACAAAACACGACTCAAAGAGGAATAAATCAAAAGATACTGGGGACACAGAGGAGGACGTAAATGGGATTTTTGCAAACACTTAATCCTCATGCAGGACAGAGTTATTACCATTATTTTACACTTATAGGGAAATGAAGGATCAGAGAGATTAAGTGAATAACTTACAGAGGACAGAGGAAGGGAGAACTGCTAGAAGCCCATGGGATAAAGCACAGAGAATACTAAAGTGAGCAGAGCCTGCCTCACCTCCTAATTTTTTTCCTGGGACACTTGGGATTTTTTTGTTTCCTCCATTCTTCCTTTCCTCCAGTGAATCATTATCAAGGGAAATCCTCCTTTCTTCACTATTTTCTCCAGAGACTGAATGTTGGCCTGAAGAAAGGAAATGGAAAATGGCTTCATGCCATCTTATTTGTGAGTTAGAAGGTTGACGTCCCAGCAGGAGTGGTCTCAGCCGCCTTAACTGGGATTGGAGTCATACCTTGCCAGGCCTCTTGAGTTGATTATAGGTCACTTCCTCAAAACTGAGTGCCCTATATTGACTCTGTTTTAGGAATTCTCCCTTATTAGCATTTGCGGCTCCATTTGGGGGTCAGGTTAGCCAAGTTTATGTGTAGAATTTTCTCTCATTTCTTTTCATTACCACAGAATATCCCTATGGAACTTCTTCCCCACTATTCCCAGTTCCATATCCCACCATGGGTAATCAGATCTCAGGAATGGAGGCGATGGTAACCTTATAACCTCTATTCTTTGGCTGCAAATGGATGGACAAAGAATGTAAAGAAATGAGAAACACTTGTTCCTGGAGTTAGAGGACCAAGGTTGTAAGGGTGGGATTTCAGGCACTAATACAGGAAACAAAGGGATTCCCCCTTGGTACTGAATGGACTCTACTAGAGAGGGGTTACTTTTTCTCCAGGGAAGTTAAAGCAATGTTACCTGAGTTTCCACTGCCCACTCTAATTCTCATTTTGCATTCCCAGAGCTGAGTGAATTGGAATTATCGTTGTCACCAGCATATTCTTAAATGGCATTCTCAACTTTAATGCTTTTTTAGTAAGCCATACTGGAAATATGCACCTGAGGACTGGTCTAGAAGAAATAGCCACATGAAAAGTGTCCAGTGGACCTGGGTAGAATATTAGCCAAGGGCTCAGATCTGTCAGTCCACCTACTCTTTTCACAATGCACCTATTGGCATTGCCTAGTTAGTGCTCAAATGGAGTCTTCCTGGGACCCCTGCTTTACTGCAGCAAAATATCCTGCAGGCTGAATGGTCATGAAATCCATGCCCTATTCTTGGGCACTTGGCTGACCCACATTTCTCCCTTGCATCCAAGTGGGGCCATGAGCTTAGAAAAGATTGCTGTACTTGATTCCTAAAATATCTATATAATCCTCCACAAAAGGAATCCCTTTTTCCTTTGGGCAGGTGGATATAGACAATCTAGAAGAGGTCTTCAAGGCCTTGGAGAATTCCAGGATTCTAGGAAATAGTGGAGTAACACATTGGAGGAAACCTGGATCCCATGGAGATCTGTCCAGGAGAGCTGCTGCCAACCAGGTACATTCACACTGGATGTGGAGTAAATGACAAATAAGGTTTTACTGTGCTAAGCTACTGAAGTTTGGGGGTTATCTATTACAACTTTTAACCTATCATAACCAATCTCTGCCCCACTCCAAGAGTTTTCCACCTTAGTGGGCCTTCCAACTTTCTTCAGTATCCTGCTTCCCAGCTTACTTCCTCCCCTAAAGAAAATAAAAAGAAACAAAAGAATAGCTCTTATGCAAAAAACAACAACAAAAATAAATAAAACAACAACAAGAAAAAAACCAAAAGAGTATCTCTTAGGAGCAGAATCAAACACAGCTGCAAAGCAAATAGCCGCACAGAGTCCCCAAAGCAGTAGGCTGCTTGCCAGGCTTCAGTGAGGAATAGCATTCCATTAGTGCCCATTCCCAGAATTTACCATTTCTACTATGAGGAGAGATATAATCACTAACTCCCAACTCCATTGATTTTAGGTGAATATTAGCATAAACAGTCAAATAACAGGCCCCTAGTCCCCTGTAGCCTCTACTAACATATGAATGAAGATGGGAAGATGAATTACAAAGTATGAAGAATCTCCTTTCTGCATAAATAATATATTTTCCCCATATAATCTGTAACCCACAAGCACTGAGAGATAGCCAGCGCCAAACTCTACTGTCCTCATGGTGAAACAGTGTAGCACTAATCCCTTCCCTTCACTCAGTACCCTTATTGACCATACATAGTATGTATTTGAGGTGAATGGCACTATTAGGTGGATCAGGAAGCCTTAGGTTTCGGGTCAGTCAGGGTTGTAGGTCAACTTGTAACCAGAGGTAGGGTCAGGCCATTGTAAGTTTAAAGGTCAGGCCAGAACTAGAGATCCATTTGCAGCTGAAGAATAGAAAGGATGTCCATGTTGTTCATAGTAACTGATCCCAGGAAGTGGCAACATTAGCCAAGTTTTCCAATGACATATGTGAATGTGCATGCTTTCAGCGTCCACTGCTACTCTGAGGCAGGGAAGAACTGGAAAACAGTTCCTTTGGGTTTTGAGGACATAATTGAAAAGAGTCTCAGGAGCCAGATACAAAACCCAAAGAAAACTTTTTGTCCATGGGAAAGCTCTCCTCTTAACTCTTTTGGGTAGCACTTTCTATAATTTGAATGCAAACGCCAGGAAGTCGAGAGTTTTACTTTTGTTATTGCTGTTATTGTTTGTCACTTAGTCATGTCTGACTATTTGCGACCCCATGGACTATAGCAAGAGTGAACATCCTTGCTTTGTCCCTGATATTAGAGGAAATGCTTTCAGCTTTTCATCATTGCAGATGATGTTTACTATGGGTCTGTCATATACTGTTGTTGTAGTTGTTTAGCCACTAAGTTGTGTCTGACTCTTTTGCAACCCTATGGACTGTAGCCCGCCAGGCTCCTCTGTCCATGGGATTTCCCAGGCAAGAACACTGGAGTGGGTTGCCATTTCCTCCTCCAGGGGATCTTCCCAACCCAGGGATCAAACCCAGGTCTCCTGCACTGGCTGGTGGATTCTTTATGGAGCCACAGTGAAGTCCCCTTTTTCTTTACTCTCACTCTAAAGGGGTATCTTAAGGGAGAAGAGACAAACACAGGTGCTTAGTTTTCCTTCTTAAACTAGAAGTCATGCTGCTGGATCACAAAGGGCCTCCAGGGCTTTGTGGTCTCCAGGGCTTACTGGTCCAGCAATTTGACCCCTTTCCAGATTTGAGCATAATAAACTAGTAGAGGAAAGTAACAATTTCATAGCTCCTGCCCTTCCCTGTTTCTTTCTCTAGAGCTCTAGAACCTCCAAAGCTCTCTTGCAGACCAAGATCTGAAAAGCAGCAAAGCTGCCCTGTCTCCTTCCAGGAAACCTATTCCACAATTCCTCCTCAACCTACCGGCAAGTATACCTCCAGCCAGTCCTATGCTGTTACTCTAAACCAGAATTAGGCACAGATCTCCATGTGACACCTGTCAAGTAGCCCCCTATCACCCCAGGCCCCGCTTAGGTTTACCTATGTCTCCTATTCCCAATCATCCTTGAAAACTGACCAGAATCAGACTCCACCAGTGTTACCCCTTGTCCTACACTGTGAGATGGCAGCCAGTTACAGACATAGAGCCTGCCACCCGATATTCCCGTGTGAGAAGCTCCTGGCCTCTCTTTCCAGAGTCCTCTGCCCCTCCCCTTCATAAAGAAAACCCAAACTCACAGTTGTGCTTTTGGTCAGCTGCCAAGTAATCCTTATAAGGCACCTTGCTTTCATTTCAACTCTCCACTGTAAGTTCCCAAAGACCCAAGCAAAAGATGAAAGGTGTAATGGGAAGCTAATAACCTTGGAAAAGCTGTTTCTAACCCAAGACTATAGCAGCTTTGGCTTCCTAGTCTGGAGAGGGGGGTTATCCATCTCATTTCTCCCATTTTTCTGCTTCTTCTCCAAAGTACCTTTTAATCTAAGACTCTCAGACATCACAGTCAGTGGGCACTGAGACCATGAATTCTCTGGCCACTCCCAGATACCTCTCCAAACAGGTCCTCATCTCCCTGGCATGGCTCAAGCCTTCCTCATCCTGCACTTACTCAGTGGCATTATTTTCCCTACAATTCCCTACTCCCCTGCCACCCAGAATGTCCAGTTGGGCTTGACACATGACAGCAGCCTGGTTAGTATTTTTATGTCGGCCAAAGGAATGGTCTCTTTTTGTTTCTCCCTACCCAGTCTTGCTAGTCAACAAGAGTCTCCTCAAGCCCACTCCTCCACCTGTGTCCCAGGTTCATATCATCTCCACATTCCCTCTGCCCTCTGTCCTCCAGTTCAAATCCTGCCCTGCCTAGTCCCACTCAGCTAAGGAAGCAAAGCACTGCTCTGGAATGTGTGTGTGTGCATGCTAAGTTGCGTCAGTCGTGTCCAACTCTTTGCGACCCCATAGACTAGCCCACCAGGCTTCTCTGTCCATGGGATTCTCCAGGCAAGAACACTGGAGTGGGTTGCTATTTTCCTTCTCCAGGGGATCTTCCCAACCCAAGGATCTTATGTCTCTTGCATTGGCAGACAGGTTCTTTACCACTAATGCCACCTGGGAAGCCCATAACTCTGGAGCCCTAACACATATTAACTCATTAAGCCTTCGGGCCAGTAGGTAGACACTACTCACCTTCATTTTACAGATGAGAAACTGAGACATAAAGAGGTCAAACAGCTAACATGGGGCAGAGCTTAGATTTGGAGCCAGACTGTCTGCCCCACCTCCTTTAACCATCCAGCCAAGTGGCCTTTCCCACCCTCCAGCCCTTAAACTCTCCCTCCCTAGAAGGAAGCCACTTATTCAGTGTAACAATGGGAAGTTTTATGACATCGAATATGGAGTAAAGTAACAGTGCAGAAGTTGGTATATGCAGACTGATGTGTCCTGGGCAGGGTCAAAAGGCTATAACCATAGAAGTAGTCTCTTGTTCCTTCCCCATCACAGGCCCCCCAAAGCTTCAGACCTCCTCCCTGGATCTCCACACCAAGACACTGGACAGAGGTGGTTGAGATCCTCCCTTGTCCAGTAGCCTGAGATAAGAAAGGAGGTGTAGCAGATTAATCCAGGCTGTCCCTGGAGATGACCCGCCGCAGCCCGGCGAGGTCCAGGCCGCAGTCTGCAGATCTCAGGCGCTTGCTGCTCTCTGACGGCCACCGGGGACCCCGGAATCGCACCTTCTACTCTCAGCTCACCTAAGGGCACCAGCATTGACCGCGACGCTGGGGAAAAGGCAGCAGGAAGACGCAGCTGAGAGAAAAGGGTGAGGAGGCTCCGGAAGGACGCGGGAGAGGGCCGGGAGCGGGTCGCGAAGAGAGAGGGCGGGCGAGGGCATCCGAGGCGCGGCAGGGGTGGCTGCCGCGGGGTCGGAGCGTGAGCCAGCGCTGCCGCCCCTGGGGACCCCGGAACGCCAGCGGGCTCGGAGCACAGATCCCCTTCATCACGCAAGTGTGGCGCTGGGTCCCTCGGAGCCGGCCACCCCCTCCTCCTTCCTCGCGCTGCCCTGGCTCGGTCCCGCCCCCGGCGCTCAGGAGCGAGCGCCACAGCGGTCGCCGCCCTCCAGCCCGGCCGCCGCTTTGCCAGCTCGCCTGGGCACGCTTCGGGAGCGGCGCGCGTCGCCGGCCCAGGCTCCACTACGGTTCTACTACGCGGCCAGCCCACTCCGCTCGCTAGCAGCTGCGCTTCACGTAGAAGGAACAGGAGTGGGACCCTGACAAGACAGGCGCATTGGGCTGGAGACGGAGCCCCGAGGCTATGCCCGCTGCCCCGCGCTGTACCAGTCGCTCGTCGTGTGCCCAGGCCGGGCCCCCGACGGCCGCGCGTTGAGATGACTTTCCGCGATCTCCTGAGCTTCAGTTTCGAGGGACCCAGCTCGGACAGCAGCGCCAGGGGGACTGGTAGAGGGGGAGGCGCGGGCGGCGCTGCCGCCTCGGAGGGCCAGGCGGTGGACGGCGTGCCTGGGGCCGCGGGCGGCGGCGGCGGCGTGGTGGGCGCGGGCGGCAGCGAGGACAACCGGAGCTCCGCTGGAGAGCCCGGGAGCCCCGGCGCCGGCGGCGAGGTGAATGGCACAGCGGCCGTCGAGGGGCTGGTGGTGAGTGCTCAGGGAGTGGGCGTGGGCGTCTTCCTGGCAGCCTTCATCCTCACAGCTGTGGCGGGCAACGTGCTGGTCATCCTCTCGGTGGCCTGCAACCGCCACCTGCAAACGGTCACGAACTATTTCATTGTGAATTTGGCTGTGGCCGACCTGCTGCTGAGTGCCACAGTGCTCCCCTTCTCGGCCACCATGGAGGTTCTGGGCTTCTGGGCCTTTGGCCGGGCCTTCTGCGACGTCTGGGCCGCCGTGGACGTGCTGTGCTGCACGGCCTCCATCCTCAGCCTCTGCACCATCTCGGTGGACCGGTACGTGGGCGTGCGCCATTCGCTGAAGTACCCCTCCATCATGACCGAGCGCAAGGCAGCAGCCATCCTGGCGCTGCTCTGGGCCGTAGCGCTCGTCGTGTCCGTGGGGCCACTGCTCGGATGGAAGGAGCCGGTGCCCCCTGACGAGAGCTTCTGCGGCATCACAGAGGAGGCAGGCTATGCGGTCTTCTCCTCCCTGTGCTCTTTCTACCTGCCTATGGCAGTCATCGTGGTCATGTACTGCCGCGTGTATGTGGTGGCGCGAAGCACCACGCGCAACTTGGAGGCGGGCGTCAAGCGCGAGCGCGGCAAGGCCTCAGAGGTGGTGCTGCGCATCCACTGTCGCGGCGCCAGCAATGGCTCAGCTGAGACCCACTGGGGGTTGCGCAGCACCAAGGGTCGCACGTTCCGCAGCTCACTGTCGGTGCGTCTGCTCAAGTTCTCCCGCGAGAAGAAGGCGGCCAAGACGCTGGCCATTGTCGTGGGCGTCTTTGTGCTCTGCTGGTTCCCCTTTTTCTTCGTCCTGCCACTGGGTGAGTGTCCCCTCTCCCACCAACCTCTAACCTCCCTGGCTGAGCCTGTGGCCGTCCCTTCCTGGCACCCAGACTTGGATGGCTCTTCCAACTGGAGAGTGACTGTCCACCTGAACATGGAAGGTTTACTTAGTAACCTGCCTGGTCTCAGGTGCTTGTGCGGCTTTGTGGGAGAATAACAGGCTCTTCATGCTTGCAGGATTTTGTCAGGAACTCACTTTTCTGACCCACCTTCTTTACTGCTGTTAGAAGCCCTGGCCTTGTTTTAAGCTCCAGACTGTTCTAAATATAAAGGATCAATGGAAATCTGTGTAGGTGTCTTCCCATAGTAAGTGGTGAGCAGTATGTGCTTGTTTATATATCCCCCTCCCTGTACCCCAGCTTTAAATGCCAACACCCAGAAGTGGCGCCCAGGGTGGGTTGGCCTGCATTCATTCTTGGGCAGCAATCCCAGGCCAGTCTATAATGAACAGCAGCAGATACCCAAAGCCACCTGCTTTCTCTCAACTGGTATTTGTGAATGCCCTGGTCTCTCACTTCTGAAATCTCTTGGAGGTGTGGGCAGGGGTTGGGGGTGGATAGCAGGGGGTGTAGCAGGGGTCTTTGTAGGCGTGAGAAAGAAAAGTAAAGGACATATTATCATATGGAAAGTTAATATTGTTCATTGTAGTTTCTTAAATTTACCGAGTCCTCCAGCACTTCCAGAGAACTTTGCTATTTCTTTCACAGGCTCTCTTATAGTCCTGGGAGGTAGGCAGCTGTTCTGAGGAACTTCCTCCCATACCTTGAGGCCCCTCCTGGAAGCCCTGGGCTGAGTCAATACAGGGAGGGGAAGGGGAACAGCATCTCTGGGGACACATTCATTACACTCATGGTTGTAACTTCAGCCAGCCCAAGCCAGAACCTCCCCTTTCTCAGCCCTTGCTCCTTCCATGCTCTGCAGCTGGGTCCAGAAAGGGACAGTAGCCCCCTCCTGCTCCCTTGCAGGCCCTCTCCTCACATCAGTTAGGGTGATTTTTATGCATTATAAATTAGAGTGTCATTGTCTACTAAAATCCCTCAATGCTTTTTTACTGTCCTGGAAACAAAATCCAAACTGTCCATCATAGCCTATGATACAGTGACCTTCAAGTTTATTACTGTCCAGACCAAAATGAGCTCTGATGTATATTTACACTGAGACCACAGGTACGTACCAGGACTATGGTGGGTAAACCCAGACATGTGGTCCCCCTTCTGCAAGGAAGGATCTGAGAGATGAGTCACCTCCCCCCTGACCTCATGGCTTTGTTGCCCTGAACTTTGCTCACTGTGCGCGCAGGCCCTTCCGACCCTCTTCTGGGTCCTTGATCTTGCCAAGCTTATACCCTTACACTTGCTCTTCCCTTTGTCTGGCTTGCTTTCCCCAAATCCTCCTGGCTATCTCCCCATCTTTTAGGTCTCAGAATAAATGTTCCCACTTCATTAAAGCCTTTCTTCTTTTTTCTCAGTTTTGCTTTATCTTTCTCTGTATTTTCTCCCTTGAGCACAAGTTTCTCTTCTTTCATTAGCTCCTTAGCTGTAATCACATTTCTGTGTTGCTTGACTTGGGGTATGATTCCCCCTGCCACCACTGACCCAGAAGCTCTGTGAGGAAAGGCTATGTCCGTTATGTAATCACCAATGCCCAGTACAGTGCCTGGCACATGGGGAACAATGGAGGAGAATGGAATGGACAACAGGCTCTGGTGCCAGGCTCTTCTCCTTATGAGCTGTGTAACTGCTAGCGAATCCCTGAACCTCTCTGCCTCTGTTTTCTCATCTATAAACTAGGAATGGCAAAGATGGTAATAACACCCACTTGTACTACTATGGTGATACTTGAGTGAGATACTATGTGTGAACATAACTGGCACATGGTGAGTGCAGTGTGGCCTGTTGCTTTTGTAGTAGAGGCTCAGTAAATACAAGATAAGGAATGAACAAATCACCAGCTTGAAAATCATCTTGCCGGAGGCTGCTGTCAGGGAAGAGAGAGGAATGGGTGGAGCAGGAGGTGACAAATAGGCAAGAGAAAGATGGTATGGCCCCCCTCTTAGAAACCCACATACCCAGGGTTTAGAATCCTCCCAAGCCTACCAACCAAACCCTAGCTGTGACCTGTTCCAGGTGCCCTCAGCCTCCTCCCTACCCCTTGGTTCATACTGGCCCCCTGTCAGGAATGATCAGGGTGCATATAGAATGCCACCTCCCTTTATGTTCCCTTAACTTCTTTTAAAATTTTTAGTTACAGAATAACGCACAGATAAGGAGAAAATAATATATGCCCATGTATCTGTAATCACCCATATTGAACAGATGATAACATTTTACCATATTTGCCTCAGATCACTTCCTCTCTCTCTTTTCAAAGAAACAGAACAACCACAGCTAAGTTCCCTCCTCCTGTCCCTTCCTCTCTCCCCAGAGGTAAATCTAGTGTTTCTCACTCCCACACATGTTTATACTCTTACCATAAACACCTGAATCCATAACAATAAACAATATTGTTCTGTGTGTCCTGCGGACTTATATAAGTTGTACCAGCTGTGCACATTCATCTTCAGTTTGCCTTTTTTACCCAATGTTTTGCCATTGAGATTTATCCATTCTGGTTATTTTAGCAACAGTATAGTATTCTGTTTGTATTCCATGGTGTGTTGACAGTCTCCTGCTGAGTGTTCAGTTTTTCTAATTTTCCACCATTACAATCAACACTGCAAAAGGTTACTATATTTTGAGGTTGAGACCGTGTCTACCTCTTCGAGGAAGTCATCCCTAAATCTCCATGGCCTCTTCCCTTGTTGGCATGCGCTGCTCTTCCTCAGTCCCTCATCTCTGCTGCTCCTCACACCTGGCATGGCGACCCAGGGGCTATCCTTGCCTCTCCCTTCCTGCTAATCTGCACTGGGCACCTCACCAAGTTTTGGAACAAAGCCCAGGGCCACTGATGAAGCCAAACTGAGTGGAACCTGGCAATAATGAGCAAGCAGGACTGAGGCCAAGCAAGGAAACAGAATATTCTGATCTGCCATGATGTGGCTTAGAGGGCAGGACAACAGAAAGAACAGGAGGACAGAGCCTGCAGTACAAGCAGGAGTCGTCTGAGGTCTGTGCAGGAAGGAGAGGGCAAGCCTCCCCCTCTAGGAGCTCTGAGGCAGGCCTGGAAGAAGGGACACATATTAGGAGGAACAGGGAACATTCTGAGCAACAGCTTTTGGGGTGAATGTGGAATCCAAGGGTCTGCCACATTTTGGTAGGAAGTGGCAGTATGTGCTTGGGGAAGAAGGTGTTGGGAACTTAGATAAGGGGACCAAGGATGGATGTATTTGTAAAAGTAGGGTGTGAGGGTACAGTCTCCGAGAAAGAGGATGGAGAGACAAAGAGATAAGAGGGGATGGGGAAGGAGGCTTAGGGAGAACCAACTTTGAAAGAACCAGAGGATGCAGAAAAGAGGGAGCCAAGAGAAGTGGTACCTCCCTCCTTACTGGCTGTGGTTCTCACACCAGGTGTGAGGAGCAGCAAAGATGGGAGGATTGAGAAAGAGTACTGTATGCCAGCAAGGGCCACAGGCCAGGAAATGAAGGTACCCAGTAGGGCCACAACATGGGAGTTGTCAAGCAGACCCAGGGTGTTCTTTACCCACATCACCACACACAAAGCCAAGTGGAAGCAGGAGCCCCAGGCATAACAGTGACATGGCCAGGGAGCAGCCCCAGAGGGTATCAAAAGCCTTAGGAAGTGGCCTAGGGTTCCAGGGGGAAGTTGGCACAGAGGCCATCTATCACCTAAAATGTTTTAGTCAAGCTAGACCTGCAGCAGAGAGACATACAGCCAAGGTATGCTAAGCTGTGAGGCCACTGGGACCTAAGTGGCTGGGCAGGAAAGATTGAGACACAGACACAGAGCACCTAAAGTCCTGAGGGGCTCAGAGAGGGACTAGGGGCCATTCCCCCCATGTATGGGACAGGCCATTCCCCCTGTCTGTGACTATCTGAACAGTGACTTCACTGGTGAATACATATGTAAAGTCATCTGTCTGTATTCATAAAATGTACACTTTATAAATCTGACTGTCAGTATCTTATGCCTTAATGAAAGAGAAAGTGAGAGGAAGAGAGGTGGGAAGAGGCAGGAGGAGGCTGTGAGTTATCTGAGGAATTGGTGTCCAGGCTGGAAAGCACACTTTAGCAGCCAGGCACGGAGGGTAGAATCAGTGTTTGCATCTCAGAGTTTGGCCAAGTGTGGAGGGACCCATCTCCACAGGCTCCCTGAGGTGATACAAGGTCCACAGACACACGGAGAGAGGCAGTGGGTGTACTGTGGCAAGTCTTCAGGAGTAATATTACTGTGCCCTGGCCCAAAAGCCTGAAGAAGAGACTGACGTTGCATCTCCTATCTGTGCCTTTATGGCATCTGGCACACAGTAGGTCCTCAGTCAGCGAGTGTAGAGGGAAAAAGTGGCAGAATCCAGGGCCTCTTCACTTCCTGCCATGCCAAGGGTCTGGGTGACAAAGCATAGCCCTCTATCTTTATTATTATCATTATCATTATCATTACTGTGGCAAGAACACTTAACATGAGAGCTACCCTTTTAACATTTCTAAACATGAATATTGTTAACTCTGGATACAAGTTTGTACAGCGAATCTACAGAATTCATTCATCTTGCTTAACTAAAACTTTATCCCTATTGATTAGCAATTCCCCTTTTCCTCCCTCCCTCCAGCCCTTGGCTCCCACCATTCCTCTCTTTGATTCTTTGAATTTTAACTGTTTTAGGTACTTCATAGAAGTGGAATCATGCAGTCCTTCTGTGACTGGCTTATTTCACTTAGTATAACAGCCTCTATATAAAGTAGACCCCCCTCTTACTAGCAATGCATTGGGGATGACCCCCTATTTATGTGACCCCAAAATTTTTAAATATAACAGCTAATATTTATTGCATGATTATTATGAACACGTAATAAGCTAGAGGTTTTATTTTCCACTTTTAAAATCATGGATAGTTTCAAATACATGAGTAGGCAGTGTGATGGCCCCAGTACCTATGACGCAGCTTCAACATGTATCAACCCAAGGCTGATCTTGGTTCATTCCAACTCCCACCCACTTTCCACCACTGCTTATTATTTTGAAGAAAACCCAAGATACCATATCAGTTTATCTGTAAATTCTTCAATATTTTTAGAATGACTTAAAAAAAACTACAATCCATTATAATATATAAATTTACTTGTTTAATGGATACCAAATGTTTTTGTGTTCAAATGTAGCTGATTGCCTCATAAATTTTTAATTTGTTTGAATTAGGGTCTCAAAATAGTACAAATATTACATGCAGTTGATTTACCTCCATAGCTTCTTTAATTGATAAGATTACCCTTTCCCCACCTTTTCCCTTTTAGCTTATTTGGTGAAGAAAGCAGATTGTTCATCCCAAAGGAGTTGCCCACAGTTTGGAGCTTGCATCCCTGTGTGCTCAGTTTCTCAGTCATGTCCAATTCTTTGCGACGGCTCCTTTGTCCATGGAATTTTCCAGGCACAAATACTGGAGTGGGTAGCCATTCCGTTCTCCAGGGGGATCTTTCCAACCCAGGACTCGAACTCAGGTCTCTTGCACTGCAGGCAGATTCTTTACTGTCTGAGCCACTAGGGAAGCCCTGCATCCCTATAGTGCCATTTAATGTGTCCTATTGTTCCCGGTACATCATATAAACTGGCTTAAGCAGATTCAAGCTCAGTGTCTTGAACAAGAATTCTTCTTTTGTAATGTTAAGATTGACCAGGGGTTTAGATGCAGTCAGCTTGATTCATTTACTATAAAATATCCCATCAACCTTTACCTGCTAGTTTTAGCAGCCATCGACCACGGCCAGGAGCCATTGTATCACTGGGACTTAAAGTGGTGATATCCAAATTCTGTCATTCCTTCTGCATTTGTAGACTAAAATTCTAAAAAGAATTCACCACTAGCTGTTTGGTCACTTGAAATAGAGGCTATACAAGAAAAGCAGGAGAGCTGCTCAATGCTCTCCATTATCAAAAAAGTCAATTTCCTAGCAATGTTTACAAAAGGGACCAAAAGATTTTTTAGTACTGTGATAAAGTAACTTTTAAATCTGTCACACATTATATATGTCACTGTTTGGGGGCTAACCAATAGGTGCCCTTTCAGGTTGACTCATGAGACCTATGGCATAACCCAGAGAGTCTTGAACTTTATGGTCTGATGAGATGTTTCAGGCTCAGCTTGTACTTTTTTTGACCTGTCCCATTTCTCTAAAAAGGTCTGTTCTCTTTTAGTGGAAAATGATCATTTAAAGACCACAGTTTGAGCTTTCAGATTTCATTGATATTAAGCTGGCCACTAACTCAGTGGACAGAGCTAAGAGATACTTTTCTGGGAGGTGGGGGGGGTGGAAAATATACCACTGATGGAGGATAGACTCCTGTTATTGGGTGAATACAGATCCTTCCTCTGCCTAGGGTCTTGTCCTCCGCCCAACTCCTGCTGATATGTTTGTCCCAAACATCTGATGAGCTGTTAATCACTCCACCTCATTCTTTAAAACTAGAATACAGGGGTCATGTACTTTCTCCCCCATGCTCATCTCTATCCTGGTTATCATTGTGACTCCACTGTACTGAGGCTGACCCATGCTGATACCCTGTGACTCTCCCTCCACTCTTTCTCCCAGGGTCATGCCCTGGCCTATGTGTACACCTTGATCTATAAGCCCCTAAATCCTCAGTAAATCTCTTCCACTTGAGTCCACCTGCTCATTCTGCTTACTGACTCCAGCCTTGACCAAGTCTTCACCTCCCTGCCCTTCACCTTGTCTTCTGGTTAGTTAGGCCTCCGTTTCCAACTGGCACCATAATCCATCACTTCACCCTCTCTTGCCATCTTTAACTCCCTTGCCTCCACCTACTTCTGTGAGCCCCAGACCCTGAATCAGGTCATTCCTTCATGTGATACACAGAGGTATGCTGGCAAATATTTAACATTGGCTCTGAAATGGGGGCTAATTTGTAACCTCTGTCCATTTCCATGATGGAAATATTCCCACCATGGCCAATTTCAAACTACCAAAGAGACAGCCAGCTTGCAAAGTTCCTGAAAATTTATCAATCAGCTCTTGTGAACCACAACAAACCAGTGTCTAAATAAGAACATGTTTTTAAAAAAAAATGAATGAAAAATCCTCCTGACAGGTCTCCTCCTCAGGGCAATCCTCTGGATAGCCTTAAATTCCTGCAGGTCTCTGTCAACTCTGAATCTCTCTCAACCCTCTTTCCTTCCCAAGGGATTTCCCTCTGTCAGTTATTGCTCATCCCTCCTTAATTCCACCTTTCCTCTGCCTGCTCATACAGCATGTATATGTGTCCACAACTTCTTAAAAATGATTCATCCTCAACCTTGTAGCCCCTTCACCCTCACTCTCTCCCACTTTCTCACTGTAATCTTTCCTGTTTTTCACCTTCTTGAAATTTTCACCTTCTTGAATATTCCTTGCTACTTACTTCTTTAAAAAAATAAAACATTCTGATATTAATCTTAATCCTAAATATCAGAGCTGAGTTTAGAACCCAAGCACTCTGACCCTTAGAGTCCTTGTTACTTCCTCCCTAGGTCAGAGAACAGAAGTCAGGCTGAAGCTAGGGTTAAGGATCAGTCGGGATCAGCCATGTTTTAAGCTTTAAATCTCACCAAATGCCACAGTGCCTGCTTACTCCCCTCAGGTTCAGTTCCAGGCTCCCTTCTGCCCCAGATCCTGGCCATGAGGGCCCTGAGCATTGCCATAGGACATGACCACTTCCTGTCTGTCTTGATCCTCCCAAACCCCTAGAGCCCTTGAGCCTAGTCCTCATAAGATAACCTCTGAGTTCCTGAGCCTACCTCTGACCCCACTTGAACTCTGCCCCATCCTGAGCTATATGCCCACAAAAAGGTCTTCTTGAATACTAGAGGATTTGCCTGCCCTCCTTTGCAGATGATGACCCAGCAGAACATTGGTCTGGGCCCCTGAAAACCAGCATTGGGACCTAATAGGCAATGCACCATCTACTCAGTGCTGGGACTCCTGGACAGAGTGACTACTGTCTGGAAACCTTCTCTCCTCTGGCACAAGCACTGATCTGCTCCGACTTATGAACCATTTGTCAGTACGACCCAAGAACTAAAAGGTTCATGCTCAGATTAGGGTCATGTTCAGCTTCGCACAGGACCATTTGGCAGGGACTTCGGCCTTGGGCATATGGAGCTTGGAGTGTGACTCCTCCAAGGCCACAGACCAGGAAATGAGTTAAAAAGTGACAAGAGTGAAATGAGGGGGGGAGAGAGACATTGGAGAGGTGAGAAGGGAAGGGAGAAGAACTGAAGGGAAATGAGTGGGGTCCAGTGTAGGACACTGAATAGATCTATGACTCATCTCCCTGCCTTGGGCCCTACCAGGCATCCTCTGTGGCTCTAGGAACTGGCCCTCCCTGTCAGTCCCTACAGCTGCAGAAGGGTATCCAAGGTTAGACCAGTAGTTCTAGGCCAGGCCCACAGAGTTCAAGGATCCTGAGGCAGACATGGGACACAGAAGGACTTCTGATCTATTCTTTTCCTATCTCAAACCAGATACCCACCAGTTACCTGTCACCATGGAAAACTGTCAACACAGGGAATTCAAGAGATTTGGCTTGACACAGCTAGCCCCACAGTACCCTCAACTCCCTGTCTTCATCATCCATCTGAGATCTGGACCCTATTCAGGTTACCTCTTTCTGACAGCCTTCCATGGTTGTTTCTGCTTCAAAATGGCCTTATCTCTTAGCATCTCTGTCTCCCCTTCTCTGTTCCAGCAGTTCTAACTTCTTGGTTGTCCTCCAACTTGTCAGGTGCTCTGCTGCCTCGGGGCCTTTGCACATCCCCTTTCCTCTGTCTGGAATTTTCTTTCCTCAGGAAGATACACGACTCACTCCCTCAGAGAGTCTTCAGGTCTCAGCTCAAGTGTGCCTTATGAGAGAGGCTGACCCTTCAAAATATAGCAAAGAGGCCCACTGCTTCCAGCCTCTCCTGGGGAAGGTGAAATTGAATTCTGAAGAGTAGAAGCATTGAGTGAGCAGCTGAAAGAACTGGAAGAATGAAAGGGAGTCTAGGACCAGGAATTCCTTTTCTCCTAGGCTGTGTGTGTGTGTGTGTGTGTGCACACGTGCTCTCAGTCATGTCTGGTTCTTTGTGACCCCATGGACTGTAGCCTTCCAGGTTCCTCTGTCGACAGAATTTTCCAGGCAAGAATACTGGAGTGGGATGCTATTTCCTACTCCAGAGGATATTTCTGAACCAGGGATTGAACCCACATTACTTGCGTCTCCTGCATTGTTAGGTGGATCCTTTACCACTGTACCACCTGGCAAGTCCCTCCTGGGAAGCAAGAGAGACCTGAATATCTGAGAGAACAATGGTATTTTAACCCTTATATTTCATTCTGGCTAGAGAAAATGGCTGCCTGGGATAAAAAAGTCACTAGTCCAGGATGGAGTGGGAGAGGGGAAAGGCTGGGCTGCAGCCTGATAGTTTGTTGTTGGCTGCAAGCTATGAGCAAGGCTGGTGGCTGAGAATTCTGACATTCTGCCAAGAACGAGTTCACTTCTGGTGATGCCAAAAGAATGCTGTTAATCACACATTCCCCTCTTGCCTTCAGCACTGTCACTCCTCAGCAAGGCTTGGCCAGATTGGCCAGCTCTAGCTTCTCCTGGGCCTGGGCATTTCTCTTACTTAAGAGAGGGGATTGACCTGTGATAAGACTGCAGACTTTCCCACAAAGCTCACAGGCTGTCCTAGTTTCCCCAGTAATGTGCAGGCCAGGCTGGCCCAACCAAGCATGCCAGAGAGTGGGGTAACCTGCCCTCACAGGCAAGGCCCTGCCTCTTCTGATCAGTGGATGTTCAGCATCCTGGACATTAGCTTCGATTCCCGATAGAGGCATCCAAATACAGAGAATAGAGGAAGGCAGGTGGGAGCAAGCTCAACGGACACATGCGAGAACAAGTTCAAGGAGCAGAGAGAAGCAGCAAGAGCTGTGGTTGCAGTCACCTCCTGCTACATCCTGACCACCTCTCCTCATAGGCAGGCCAATGTGTCCACTCCCATGCTCCAGCCTGCCTGTTGAGTGGAGCGAAATGAACATGAACACGCACATCTGTGCCCTGCCTTTCCCAGCAGTGGGCAGAAGAGTTAAAACAGTGACCAAGAGTTAATCCCTGGATTATAGATTTGGGACCAATCAAGAGAGCTTTGAAAACACATCCATGCAAAGAGTGTCTTGGGTCATGTCCTTGTACTCAGAGCCTGAGGCAGGGCTTCTTACGCAAGTGATGAACTGAGGGAAGCTCTCCGGTGGTATCTGGGAGGGAGATGGCCAGGTGGCTTTCTGGGGCTCCTCCCAGCAACCCACTCCAGTATTCTTGCCTAGAGAATCCCAGGGATGGGGGAGCCTGGTGGGCTGCCGTCTATGGGGTCGCACAGGGTCAGACATGACTGAAGCGACTTAGCAGCAGCAGCAGCAGCCTGAGATGCAGCAAGCAGGGAACAGCCCAGACTTTCTGAATGTTCTGGATGGTTATGGGTGCACAGGAGCTGAACTCAATGTGGTAGGCCCCAAAGGTCATAGGGAAGGCCAACAAATGCCACTTATGTGGAGGCAGAATCAAGGTGCTCAAGGCACACACACTCCAGAAACCACTGTCAGCTCGGCAGACCCTAGGAGTGGAATTAATCACAGAAATGCTCCTGGAGAGGCAGTTCTATGCCCGAGTCTGAAGAATTGGAGAGACCCACTGTGGAGAAAAGAGGAAGGCCAACCTCCAGGCCCATCTGTACGAAAGACCAGAGGCAGGGATGGGCCTGCTGCTTGTGGAGTAGCTGCGGGGAGGTATTAAGTGATCCTTTGTGGAGCCTGACCTCCAGGACCCCTGGAGGACCAGGGGAAGTTTTTTTCCCTTTTTTTTTTTTTTTTGAAAAACAATTCTCTGATTTTTTTTTCTTTTTTTGTTAATTTTTATTTTTACTTTATTTTGCTTAACAATACTGGATTGGTTTTGCCACATGAATCAGCCACAGGTGTACATGAGTTCCGAATCCTGAACCCCCCTCCCACCTCCCACTCCATATCATCTCTCTGGATCAATCCCCGTCACATGATGTCATGAGAAGACCAAGCACTTTAGGGCTAGATTGACTCAGGTTCAAATCCTGACCCTTCCACTTGTCCTCTGGAGATAATTAGAATCTTTGCAAGGTAGGATGCTAATGCCATGAGAATTAAATGAGAAGTGCTGCATACAGGGCCCAGCATGCAGCCTGGTAGGTACTAAACACTCAGAAAGCAAGCATGAGTTCCCATGTCCTTCTTTGTCACTTTAGATGTCACTACATCTACCCAAACAGCACTTACTCACTCACTTTACAACCCCTGCTCTAGATTAGGCACTTGTGTTAGAGGCCGGGATGAAAAGAATCCTACAGCTGCCATCAAGAAACCTAGAGTCTAGGAGAATAGACAGAGCAGTAACTAATTTTATTCCTTAAAATGCAGGCGTGCATAAAGGGGCACCTAACTCAGGTTTGGTCAGGGAGGACACCTGACCTGGGCTGGAGGGATGGGTGGGAGGAGGCAGAAATCACCTTGGGAGAAGTTTGAGTCATGAAAGAATGCAGAAGGAAACCAGCCCCTGTGGGAAGACATGCTTGTGGCTTTGTGCAGCCAATTTGGGAAGGAGGTAAGATAAATTCAGCATGGGAGTCTAAAAAGACTTGAATGAAACACAAGAAATTTTGGGTTTATTCCTCAGAGCCATAGGAAGCCGCTAACGGTTTTCAGAAGGGAAAGGAGAGAAACTTTTTTCTTTTTTACAATAAGTCTCCAGCAGCTGTGTGCAGAGTAGAGGAGACAAGGGACCACTGGGGGCTGTTACAGCCAAGTAAATACAATGAGATGCCAGAGGAAGCAAAGGCTTCAGGAATGAGGTAAAGGGAGGGACCCCCCTAGAGAGACAAATGAATGTACCAGACATGGTGACATAAAGGGTAGAAAAGAGGGAACCATTCAGTAAACTCAGCAAGTGTTGGGCACCTACTGTGTGTTCAGTGTACTCATGAGGTCTTCTGGGCAATAGGAATGCATTGCCAAGCAAAACAGACACTAGTCCTGCCCCCACAGACAGGAAGAAAGATGGTGGACAAAATGAAGAATAACTCAAATAGTACAAAATAAGGTGATAAGGGCCACAGACATAGTTGAGGGAGATGAGGAGTATGGGGTGGGGGACACTGCCATTTTTTATTGAAGTTGATTTACAATATCATGTTATTTTTAGGTGTACAGCAAAGATTTTTGTCAGATAATTTTCCTTTATAGGTTATTACGATATACTGAATATAGTCCACTGTGCTATACAGAAACTTGCTTATCTATTTTATGTATAGTCGTTTTTTATTTTTCATCTCACACTCCTAATTTGTCCCTCTCTCCTTCTCTCCTTTGGTAACTATAAGTTTGCTTTTCTGTGTCTGTGAATCTGTTTCTGTTTTATACATAGATTCATTCATATCATTTTTTAGATTCCACATGAAAGTCAGGCAATGGCACCCCACTCCAGTATTCTCACCTGGAGGATCCCATGGATGGAGGAGCCTGATGGGCTGCAGTCCATGAGGACGCTAGGAGTCGGACACGACTGAGTGACTTCACTTTCACTTCTCACTTTCATGTATTGGAGAAGGAAATGGCAACCCACTCCAGTGTTCTCGCCTGGAGAATCCCAGGGATGGGGGAGCCTGGTGGGCTGCCGTCTATGGGGTTGCACAGAGTCGGACACGACTGAAGTGACTTAGCAGCAGCAGCCTGGAACTTCACTTAGTATGATAATCTCCAGGTCCATCCATGTTGCTGCAAGTGGCAGTATTTCATTCTTTTTATGGCTGAATAATATTCCACTGTTTGCACATGCCACGTTTTCTTCAACCAGTCATCTGTCGATGGACCCTTGGGTTGTTTCCAGGCACACTGCAATTTTAAATGGGAGGTCAGACAGACCTCACTGCAAAGATGAAGACAGGAGCCATGTGAATTTCTGGGGGACAGCAAATTCAAAGGCCCAAGGTGGGAATGTGTCTTCCAAGAAGCAAAAGGAGGGCAGTGAGGCTGTAAGAGGGAGTAGAAGGGAGTGTCAGGGGGATTAGGGGACCGCATGTTGAGCTAGGTACTCATAGATTTTTATGTGCGGGAGAATGGAAACCATTAGAGGGTTTTGAGCCTAAGGAGTGACAAATCTGTTTATATTTTTAAGGGATTGTTCCAGCTGCCAGGTTGAGGATAGATTTCAGGCTGCAAGAGTACAAATAAGAGACAGTGGAGAGGCTGCTGAATTATTCAAGGAGCAAGATGATGGTGTCTCAGACAGGGTAGGAGGGCACAGGGTGGAAGGTAGTAGTTGAGTTTCAACCTCATCTCCTTCTGTTCTGCCCTCAATCACTCCATTTTATCCACACTAGCCTTGTCATTGTTCTGCAAACATACCAGGGCCACCTCAGTGCCTTTGCATTTGCTGTTTCCTCTATCTGAAATGCTTTCCCTGAGCTGTCTACATGGCTTATTCATCCCTTACTCAAATGTCACATCCTTAGTAGGCCTTCTCTGGCCACTTTATCCAAAATTTATACTGCCACCCCCAGCCACATGCACACACACACACATAAACACACACTAGCTATCTTTGCTCCTTTTTCTTATTAGCATGTCTTAGTATATGACATGCTTGTATTTTCCTTGTTTATCGTATTTATTACTGGTCTGGCCCTATGAAATGTAAGCTTCATGAGGGCCAGATAAGTGTGAGATGCAAGTAGGCATCCAGTAGAGATGTCTGGGGAGAAAGCAATGGCACCCCACTCCAGTACTCTTGCCTGGAAAATCCCATGGATGGAGGAGCCTGGAAGGCTGCAGTCCATGGGGTCGCTGGGGGTCGGACACGACTGAGCAACTTCACTTTCACTTTTCACTTTCATGCATTGGAGAAGGAAATGGCAACCCACTCCAGTGTTCTTGCCTGGAGAATCCCAGGGACGGGGGAGCCTGGTGGGCTGCCGTCTATGGGGTTGCACAGAGTCGGACACGACTGAAGCAACTTAGCAGCAGCAGCAGCAGAGATGTCTGGGAGGTAATTGGACTGATGAGTCTAGAATTTGGGAGAATAGACTGAGCTGGAGATAGAACTGTGGGAGCTGGCCAAAAGTCAGTGAACCTGGTTGAAACTGCGATGAAAAGGCAAAAAGAAGAAATTACAAGAATCTTCTTGCAAGGGCACTCCTACACAAAGCAGTGGGGACATGAAAAAAAGGGGGCAAAGGCAATTGATATGGAATAGAAAATCCAAGAGAACAGTGCCCTAGAAGCCCCAGGTGAGATGAGAAGTGTCCAGGATGGATGAGAGCAATATCTGCACGTAGGGGTCCAGGGTGGAGTAGGGCAGTAGGGCAAAGCAGTGGAGTGAAAAGCAGGTGGTGGAGAGGAGACGGCCTGTGTGGATAGAAAGGGTGGAGAGAATTAAGTAACAGCCAGAGAATCAGCAAAGAGGGTGCAGCTGTGATAGAGGCAAGCTCACAAGTGACTGATGGGTCAAGAGCTCCACAACGCAAGTAGGGACGTGAACCTTGGGTGGGAAGAGAGACTCCTTTCTTAACAAGAAGGAAGAGAGGTGAAGAAGGTTTGAGTGAGTGTCCAACTTCTTTGTCTTGTTCTCTTGTTATTTTCAAAGTTTAAAGTTTTTGTTTTGTATTAGGATATATCCAATTAACAATGTTGTAGTAGTTTCAGATGAAGAGTGAAGGGACTCAGCTGTACATATACATGTATTTCTTTGTCTTATTTTCTCTGCAAAACAGGAAGTAAGATCAGCTGCTCTGGAGAAGGTGAAGCAGCAGAAGACTGCTTTGCCTGTGGAGAGGGGTAAAAGCTCAAAGGTGGAGGAATCCTGGGAGACTGGGTTGAGGATGGGCAGCAAGATTGCTGGAAGCCAGGACACAGAGCTGAGGTTGGAGACCCTAAGCATGTTCAGAGAGTGGGTGAATCTCTCCAGAGTTAGGATCTGGCTGAATAAATACAATCCAATCCAGAAGGACATGGGCATGGAAGGACTGAGGAAAGAACAGCTGGAGTGTAAGAGAACAGAAGTCTCAGTTAAGCAGAGATAATAGGAGAAATCCTAGGGGTTGGCAGGTCAAAGTACAGATAACAAAGAGGGAGAGAGAGGGTAGAAAGCTGCAGGCAGCAGTGGAATATAAGTTGAAGTGAAGAAATGAAATGCTCAGCCTTATGTCTTAAAAGGATCTCCCCAGCTGCTGTGTGAAGAACAGGGTACTATGGGGGTCACAGGGACAGGAGCATGGAGCCCACTTGGAGGGCATTGTAAGTATATGATGACAGTACCAGGGTAATAACAGGGGATGGTACGCAGTGAGGGGTTCAGGACAAACAGGAGTTGGGGATGGATGGGGTTCACAGTGTGATAGAAAGAGAGGGGTCAGAATGTGTGGAGCACCTGTGATGTGCCAAGCATGGTGTTGGGAGCTCACCATTTAAGAATCAAATAGATGGGAAGCCAGTAGTTACCTGTAGTGCTCTTGGCACTTAGAAGTGAATAGATATGCTAGGGGAGGAGGGAATACAACTAACTCTGCTGGGTTGGGAGAGGGTGGTGTGAGGAAGGCTTCCAGGAGGAGATGCCACTGGAGCCAGCACTACCAGCTGGAGGAAAGAGGAAGTGCATTCCAGGATGACTGTGCAAAAGTGCAGAGATAAGACTGGGGAGCCCACTGTGGCCAGAGGGCAGCAAGCAGTCAGTGTGGCTATTTAGCTGATGTGCAGGAAGGTAGAAGAGAAATAGGAATCACAAGAGAAAGAACAAGGGAGTTGTGCTGGGTGCCTGGGTGGCAGGATGCTGAGGGAGGGAGTCCCATGAGCACCTGTTGCCAGTGACAACTGCCAAGATGAGTTAGCACAGCTGGGTTATATGCATGCAAGAAACGCTGTGGACAGCATGTGGAGTGGGAGAGGGAATCAACTCAGGGCAGAGAAGGGGGCTGCCAGGTACGGAGGGACAGAGGCCTTGCCTTAGAACCCCTGTGGACCCATTGAGGATTTCCTGTCGCCGGGCTTCCAGGACTGGCAAAGGCTTGTGCTGGGCAGCTGGAGATGAATGAGAAGGCAAGAGAGGCAAAATAAATGGTCAGTCTAAGAGGCCATAACCCAGAGTGGCTGGAGGAGGAAAAAGTTGGCAGTGGCTGAGAAGGGGCTTGTCGACTGATGCCCCCACACCCAGGCAGCTCTGTAGGAATAATGCAAGCACCCCTGGGAGTCTCAGGACAGATACCTACCTTGTCCATGGCAAAGGGGAGGGAAGTGTCCACACACACCCCTGTCCCCTGACCCAGGAATCCTTGAAAGAGGCTGTGGGCAGATGAGAGAAGGTTGGGGCAGGCAGGCAGCAAATAGTAAGGCAGGGTGCAAGAAGGCATATGGGGTGGACGGCTGCACTCTGTGCAGAGGTAAGTGTGAAGCTCAGTACTGCCATGTGAAGGGAGCAGAGTGAAATCTCTCAGGAGCTCCTGCCTGTGGAAGCTGGAACCCAAGACATAGCTGTCTGTATTTTACATGCAAGATGTCTGTGCACAAAGGGCAGACAGCAAATGAAACAAAATTGTGGAGGCTGCCATCAGGGCCCCACCATGGCCCCCGTATATGGGTCACTTTCCAACCCAGCAGCTGCCTCCATCTCTTTGCCCTCGACTTTCTCTGACCAGCAAAATCCTCATTGTCCACCCACACAGAAGACAGGACTATGGAAAATTAACACCCTGAGGGAGCAGCCCAAACACTGACCGATGGGAATGGGAGTATAGATACCTCACCCCCCTCACCCCACTGGTGTGATAACTACAGTCCCCCAGAGCTCCCAGTGAGATTGCACCCTGGGGGCCCATAGCAGTGACTAACTTGTTAACTCTCCTTTCATTGGCTTCCTTCTCTTCCCTCTTTTTATCACACGTCACTACTGTTTACCTTTCAAGTAAACAAGTTGTATGTGAATCCTTGTCTCAGGTCTGCTTCTGGGAGGACCAAAGTAAAACAGAAACCTCAGCAAGACACAGTAGGAAAAACATGGGGCTGAAAGGCTGAGTTTGAATCCCAGCTCCTTTGGGTGTAAGGAATTCCGAGCCAGCAGCAAGCTTCCACATAGGTTGGTTAAGCACAAATTAGAATTCTAATTCTTAAAAACAAGGCCAAGGCCACACTACAGATATGCCATGTTCCCCACAAAATTCAAATCAAAACCACATTGATAACAAAGACCCTTGGCTGTTTTTTGGCTTACTGCTGAAAGCATAGTCCCCTGATTTGTCATCCTGGGCTAAATATAAAAGAATTCTAGCCTGAGTCAGAAAGTTATTTTCAGCACTCGGTCTTACTTTGCAGCCATTGAAGGATGCTGTTCAGAAGGCTGTCGTTCTGGAGGCTGAGGTCAACCCTGGTGGCCCCTGGATTCCAGGGACAACTGCCCGATACTTCTCCCAAGGGAAATTATCTCCTAAACACATTCTGACTGATGTCCCAGCCTCCCCCAAACCCACCAAATCTCAGCTTCTGTTTCTGGCCACTATCCAGAGCTGAGAACGGAGTCCCTTCCGGACTGAGGTCTCCTCTTTCAAAAAGCCACAGAGATATGGAAGGGGGAAGTGAATAGACTCCAGTATTTAGTACAAACCTGCTAAGTCTTACACCCTGAAATTTATGATTCATCAAAAAATCCCTTTCAGAGAAACATTGCTATGTATATTTCACAGAAAAGGAAAGTGAGACTTAGATGGCCAAATAACTTGCTGAAGGCTGCATGACCAGAGTTTGAAAATCCTGTGCCACGCAGTACTACCTGGCATTCCTCTTTCTCCACACTGTCTCTTAGCACCAGGAATCTCACCAAGTGGGAGGTGGGTGATATACAAGAGCCCACAGGTCAAAGAGGGATCCATGGTGCCTCTGCCCCCTCAGTACAGGCCCTTGCTCTTATTTCTTTGAGGGCAAGAAAACAAAGCATGTTTCTTGATTTGTCAAGGACCACTACCCTTGCTCTGCTCACCCTGGAAGACACTTGAGGCTTTTGCCTGGGATGGGACACTCTTGCCACCTATCCTTGACCCCTGCTGCTATTGCTGTGGAGGATGATGAGGGTGACAAAGTGGCCTGTGCTTCCTGGATGATGTCTTTGCACTTTGTTAGTTGCCCTTGGAGGTATGACTCCTTAAGGTCCATGGTGGGGAAGGCAGGGGAGAAGTTTGTGGGGAAGAGGGTCTTTCTGGCACAACTCAGACCTCCAGTGCCCCCACACCCTCCTGTCAGGCACTCTGCTCCCTTTTAAAGCCATCCCAGAAGCCTTCCCTGACCACTTCCCACTTCCACTGGGACAGCCCCCTTATCCTGCATTCTGGCAGCCCATGGGCATTGCATTTGTTCAGTCGCTAAGTTGTTTCTGACTCTTGGCAACCCCATGGACTGCAGCACACCAGATGTTTGCTCAGATTCATGTCCCTTGAGTGGCTGATGCTATCTAACCATCTCATCCTCTGCCACCTCCTTTTCCTTTTGGCCTGCAATCTTTCCCAGCATCAGGTCTTCTCCAGTGATGTTCTTCACATCAGGTGGCCAAAGCATTGGAGCTTCAGTTTCAGCATCAGTCCTTCCAATGAATATTCAGGACTGATTTCCTTTAGGATGGCCTCCTTTGATCTCTTTGCAGTCCAATGGGACTCTCAAGAGTCTTCTCCAACACCAGTTAGAAAGCTTCTTTCGAAGCTTCTTCAGCGCTCAGCCTTCTTTATGGTCCAACTCTCACATCCATACGTGACTACTGAAAAATAACATAGCTTTGACTATACTGACCTTTGTCAACAAAAGTGATGTCTCTGCTTCTTAATATGCTGTCTAGGTTTGTCATAGCTTTCCTTCCAAGGAGTGTCTTTTAATTTCATGGCTTCAGTCACTGTCCACAGTGATTTGGGCATTGTGTTTATTGAGGCTTAATTCTACGTTCTATCTTTTGCCTGTTCAAAAATATCCGTATCTCCTAACTATCCACAAAATAAAAGCATGACTTTCCAGCATTTAAGGCCCTTCACCATCTGTCCCAAATGAAGTTTTCTGAGCATATCCTATTGGACATTCCCCTGCCCAAACTTGTTATCCTCTTGCCTACCTCTCCCTTCCACTCCTGATAACCTCTACCCTTCCTCATCCTGCCTGGCTCCTGTCTATCCTGAGACTTTGGAAGCCCCCCACCCCAATATACTGGGCACCACCATCATCCCATCTTCTTTCTCATGATATTTGATCCACTTTGCTACTGAGAGAGCAGGACCTTGGGTATTTGAGGAGAGTCCAGGACTGTGCCTGGCATGGAGCAAGCCTTGGTCAACATTTGATTCAGGAGTTCTTACCCTTCTTATAAAGCTAGGGACTACTTGGGCATCTGACAAAGTGTTTGGAGCCTTTATCAGAATTACTCTTTCAAATGCATAAAATAAAATACAAAGGATTACAGATGAAATCAGTTTCATTGATTTTTAATTGAAATTTGTGATTTAGTATTAAATGTACTTCCACATGAAGGCTTTAAATAACAGGATCCACTGGTGTGTTCTAGTGACCATTTCCAAATAGGGAGAAGCATAGACAATATTTCAAAACATCTCCACCAACTGCTAATATTATGTAGAAAACTGACAATATTGCACTGTTTTGTAGCTGCAGTTTGGAGCTACAAAACAGTGATTTCAATATCATTTTGTCTAATTCTACTCAGGTTTGTTGCTTACACTTGCAGGAAATGCTTGATTTCAGGTAAATGTGAGTAAAACTGAAGATGGTTGTTTTTCTTCATCAAAGTTCATGGACACTCTTGGATTATATCAGGAACTCATTGAGGAGAGATATCTTGAGAGCCCCTAGTTGGTGAATGGTCAGAGCCCAGGAAAGGTGCTGTGGGAGGGGGAGTATTGTGGAGAGGGGCTGCACCAGGGGCAGCCTGGGGCTCTCTGGGGCTCCCTCTTCCTGAGCATCTAACCAGCCTGGGTCTCTGCTTCCCACAGGCTCCCTGTTTCCACAGCTGAAGCCCTCAGAGGGCGTCTTCAAGGTTATCTTCTGGCTGGGCTACTTCAACAGTTGTGTGAACCCGCTCATCTACCCCTGCTCCAGCAAGGAGTTCAAGCGCGCCTTCTTCCGCCTCCTGCGCTGCCAGTGCCGTCATAGTCGCCAGCGGCGCCGCCACTGGAGTATCTACAGTCGCAACTGGCAAGCTCCAAATGGCAGCCCACACCCAGACTGCACTCCTGGCCCAGGTGCCATACCCACCAGGGCCCCACAGGCCTTCACTGTGCCCTCAGCCCCTGGCTCCCTGGGCACACCCAAAGCACAGGCTCCAGCTGTCACCTGTCAAAAGATGCCCTGCACCTTCCGTGAGTGGAGGCTTCTCCGGCCATTCCAGAGACCTGCTACCCAGCTGCATGCCAAAGTCTCCAGCCCATCCCAAAAGATCCACACCAGAGAGGCCATGTGCGCCCTGCACTCAGAGGTGGAAGTGGTGTTCTTAGGCGTCCCCCACGATGCAGCTGAGGGTACTACCTGCCAGGCTTATAAACTGGAGGACTACAGCCATCTCCAAGAGACTGATATTTAAGGACCTTGAGTTAGGCCCGAGGAGTATGCTGGGGTGGCAGGAAGGGTATGGAGAAGGAAACTGTCTTTGTTCAAGAGGCTGGTGAGAATCAGAGACCCAGAAACTAATCAGCATCAGTTTTGGCAACTGCTCTCCAGCATCCGTGAGGAACTGAGATGGGTTGAGGGCTTTGAAAGTTATGGGCTCCCCCTCCTGGACACAGACGCCCCCCAGCTCCTCCTTTCAAGAGAGGGGCTACAGGCTCCTTGAGGCCATTTGCTTCCAATCCCTGCTTGAGAAACACTGCCCCGTCTATGCTGTGAACCCTGGGTAGGTGGCCCCAAGTATAGCCAGGCAGCCCTGTCCCTCCTCTTGGGGAGGAAAGGGCACAGAGGCCTTGCCTGGCTGTTCCCAATGCCTCCCCTCCAGGAAAGGTCACTGGGGCCAAGGATTCTCAATGGACACAATTTCTCCTTACTGCAGACTGGAGAAATCCAGTGAGCCTGCCATTGCCACTGGCATGCTTTGGTGGCAGAATAAATGACTGTCCTACAAGCCTATTGTATAACCTGCAGGCCACTCTGCCCTACAGAGGCTCTGCCTTACCCCTCATTTTGTCTTCCAAAGGGCCTTACTGTTTACACTCTGTATATAGCTCCTTATGCCTGTGCCCGTCACTTCTTGCTGGGATCTAGAACCATCAAATGGGGAGAGCTTTGTCATTTTTAGACATATTTATTGGTCAGGGTACTTCTATTTTCTCCAAACTGTGCAAACTGTTCCTCTTTAGCTTACAACCCGTAAAGAACTCCTTTTTGTACTAAAGGCCCACAACAGGATAAATTGAGTTATCCTGTGATCTGTGTTCACTTTTTAGTTTCAGCCTGTCTCTTTAACTGATGGCTACTCTCCTTTGGGACTTTCAGGATGACCAAAAGATTTGGGAATTTTGTTGGCTCTTAAAACTCACATAATTAGTCTTTGAAAGCAAACAAAGTTTAACTTTTTCAGTCTCACCAGATGTATCTGTGATGCTCTCAGGGACTCAGTCTGGAAGGTGGCCATCAGTAAAATGGGTGAAACATTACTTTACCTGAAAAAATATACAACCCCAAGTAGACGTGTGTACATGGTGAGTGAGGAAACACCTACCTGGAACCATGCTTATTAGTGCTGATGGTTCAACAAACCATCCAAAATTTGTTATATTCCCAAAAGGGTATAGGTAGTTCAGTCTTCAGCTAGATAATACCAACCACACATATCCAACCAGCAAAGGAATGATGATGGTAGCCCAGTGGACCTTTGGAAGGAGAACTGCTAGATAATACCCTGGGGTGTCTGGAGTGGAGGTGTTCTGAAACAGGAAGAACCAATTGCTGGGGCCAACATGGACCAGTATTTTCAACCAGAAGCTTCCTGTAATAGGGAGATAGTCTGTTGAAAAGGTCACCACAAATTCAAACTCCTCATCCCAATATTACAAGGTAAAAAGACAGCCAATATCATCTTCGTCCTGTGGATCTAGCAAGTACTGGACTTTCAGGCCTGGCATCCCCCAAGGCACGGGACGAGCAGTTAAAAGCAGATACTGGGAGCATGTTGCATACATCAAAGAGGGCCCCATCTTGCAGCACATTGGCTGCCCTAACGCTGGGAACACTGGCACAGCCCCCAGAATCTTCTCACAGAGGTGGGACCATCTGTCAAAGCAAGGAGGCTGACCCTTATGTCAATGTATTGAACGCTGGGCTTCCGAGCAGGAGAGTTCAACAGCAGGGGAGGGTCTCTTAGAGGGTTCCCACATGCCAAGGCAGTTGAGCCCACAGGAGGTCCATAGTGGGGACAAGGGATAAATGTGAAGAGATAGCTTTCATGAGAAGGATTTAAGTGGTGGGGGGGGAGGGGGGCGGGGGTTGCTCCCTGTCCTGGATGACAGTGGATGTAGAGACAGGTGGGGTCAGCAGCTTGCCCAGTACTTTCTGTAGGCTTGATGACCAATCAGCAAAACATATCTGACCTTTAAGCCTCAGCTTCAGTCTCCTGCACATGGGGCCCTCAGCACAAAGCTGGCAGCCTCTTATGCCCTCCATACCAGGGTACAAGCCTTCAGGAGAGGAGGGTGGGGCTACAGAGTCCCTAGAGAGGCTGTACCACAGCAAGGGCATCCAGTGACCCAGTTCTAAACATCAATAAAGCACTGAGTTGCTGACTTTGTTCTCAGGACATGGCAAAGAGTCCTGGAATAGCCAAGAGGAATGGAGGGAGTAGCAACGGCCTTTCTAAAGGAAGGAGCCTCTTGCAAGTGGTTTTGGGACATCTGGAAGAAGTGCATTCACTGCACCACTTTCTGGGTCTTCAGGTGCCCCAGCCCAGTCCACGACTGAGGGAGCAGAGAAGACTCTCTCAGTGCCCATGAAAATGGGACTAAGTGTTCCTTTACACAATCCTCAAGGGATGGAGTGAAGCCTGAAGGAGTCATGAGTCAGAAGGAGGATGCTCCTGTGAGATTTGACAGAGACAGAAGCAAGCCTCCAAGGGCACTGGTATTTGCCCAATTCTACCACCCACCCCACCCCCGCCCCCTGCCAATTCCTTAGAAAGCTGCATTCCCACTTCCAAGGTCCCAGCTCCAGTCCATCCTCCCTTTCCAGCTGGGCTCTTGCCACCCATCTTGCTTTCTTCCCACAGTCTCCAGGACCTCTGTCCCAGCATCGCCCTGGGCTGCTTTTGCAATTCACCTGGGGCCTTTCATTTCCCCAGTCTCCTCCCCCTCTGTCTCTGCCACAGTCCACACTGGTGGCCACTCCCTGTTTCCTGAAATATCCCTCCCCATGCCTGACCCACACCCCTGGGATCTTCTGGTCCCCTGACCATTTCTCTCCATCTCTCTCTCTGCCTCCTGTACAGGTGCCTCTATGGTCTTCAGTGTCCCCAAGGTTCTTTTCTTATCTCAACTTACCACCCAGTCTCAGCCACTCCAAATCATCATAATGACCACTTGTACATAAATGGCTCCCAAATATCTGTCTCTAGCTCCAAATGTGTGTGATCACCCTCCCCTGGATGACCTCAGACACCTCAAATACAAGCCCTCCAGCCTCCTCCAAAGTCATGTCCTCTACTTCTTGCAGGCATGACAAACCCACTGAGGCTGAAGCTTCAGGCTCTCAGAGGCTCTGGGCCTGCCTGCCCTTTCTGCTTGCCATTATCATCCCAAGAATTCCATCCAAGACCCCTGGCTCAGAATTAAGCCCTGAGTGGCCCTCAGCCTCTCTGGTAGTTCACACCAAGGTCATCCAGGCTTAGAGTTCACCAATAGAATCCATATCTTCATCCACTATGAGGAAGTGGGCTGTCTGACCCCAGGCTACTCAAGACTAGGTGTGAGCATTCATTAAATCCTGGATCGATGGAGTTGCCCCATTACCCTTTCCTGCCACACTGCTCCAGTGCCCACCCAATGGCTGGCCAACATCACTGTCTTTGTAAGGCCCTCCCTACAGCCAGTTCTACCAGTCCTCAAGGAGCTAGAGCCTGCATCCTTCTCCAGCCAGAGAGCCAGCTACACCCTGGACTTCTGAAGAAAGAAGTCTCCCGCTCCACATGCCCTGCTGCCCAGGCCCCTTCTGGAGCCCCACTCTGCAAGCCGCTCACATCACCACCACCAGCACTACAAGCCAGTCCCTTAGTCCCTCTGGTTCCAGGCGCTGACAGGTCCTGGGGAAAGTTTTTGGACCTCAGTGACTTGTCAGAGCTCAACTCCTCTGTGCCCTCCTGACCCCGTTTCTATTCCCATCCTGTCATACCCCCAGGGGGTTACATGTTCACTGTCCACTTGGAAAAGAATTTCCTTTTTTTTCTTCTTCTTGCGGCTCCAATGAAGCACAAAACCAGATGCTTATAAAGGCTAAACCCGTCCCATAGCCTCTCAGCTCAGAATAGCTCTCTAGAGAGCCCAGTAGATCCAGGTGGTGCTGGGGATGGTAACTTTGGGAAGAGGGGCTGTACTCGGCTCTCCTGAAGGTCTAGGCTGTCACTTCTTCCCTTCCCCATCCAACACTTTGAGGGAGCAGGGAAACAAAGAAACTGTTGAACAAGACCCTGGCCTACATTCTCAAATTGCTCTTGTCTAGAGAAAAATGAAGCAGGAATTGCAGGGTGAACTTGGAACCAAGAAGAAATATAGGAACTGGGACCACAACAGGCTGAGCTTTTAGAGCCAGGAGCTAGAAGGAAGGACACATTGGAAGAGGACTTCACCCACGATATTTGTGGATATTCCTTCCAGGAGTTTGACATTCATGTGACTCCATCATACTGTTTGCATCCACCTTCTTCTGTCCTGCCAGAAACCATAGGACTCTCAGCTTCCATTCCAGAGACAAGCCACAAAGGCTATGGTTCACTGGCCAGCCTATGAGTTGACTAATTAGAAGTCAGGTCTGAACATCTGGGCAGGCAGATAGGCATGAGATGAAGCGCGTAGTACAAAACACAGCTGCCTGGGTACCAGTGTCTGTGAGTAGAGTAATTCTCCTGGATGGGGGAGGGGTGAAGCAGATAACGAAGGACATAAGCGCCCTGGATAATAAGGAAGCTGCTTAAACACTGGTTATTGTTTTTCTCACTTCACAACATACGAAGTAGGTAGTTTCTGGTATTGTCAGTCACCTACTCAAGCTCTTTCTATCTTTGCTTCACAATCTTTGGTGTGTTGGTTTTTATCCTCCTTGTCACTTCACCACGATCAATGGTACCATAATTCACATTCATATTCAAGGCAGAGAAAAAAGAGAAGGGTCTGGGCTATGGCATCTGCCTCCTTTTATCAACATAATAAAAGTTTTCCCCAAACCACCCTTCCCCAGCTTACCTCCAGAAGTGGATGTCATGACCACCCTGCAAGGGAGACTGGTAACATAAAAAACAAGACGGAGTGATAGGTCTGCAAAGTGGGCCAAATTTAGCCTACCACCTGAGTTTGTATAAAGACTATGAACTAAGAATGGGTTTTACATTTTTAAATGGCTGAAAAAGGTCAAGAGATTATTTCGTGAGAGGTGTATTATATGAAAGTCACCCCTTGGCCCACAAAGCCTAAATTTAAAAAAAAAAAATTGTCAAAAAGTTCGTTGATCCTGCCTTAGGGCAACGTGACTCATTGCCTCCCATTGGAAACCACTGCTACTCTGAAGAAAATCACAGTTCTGGCAGCAGGAGGAAGCAATGGATATCATGTAGGCAGCACTCAGTGTCAGTCACATAGGCCAGTCACCGCAATACAAGCCTTTGTCAGCTATCTAATCTGCAATAGCATAAGCTAAGAGCGCCCCTCTCATCAGGAACCTAACCAAGGGGGTTTTTTAGGAAGCCCTCTACCTCAAGGAAATGGCAACCCACTCCAGTGTTCTTGCCTGGAGAATCCCAGGGACGGGGGAGCCTGCTGGGCTGCCGTCTCTGGGGTCACACAGAGTCGGACACGACTGAAGCGAGTTAGCAGCAGCAGCAGCAGCAGCTACCTCAAGGAGAGTTTCCCAAACTGACCAAAGGGGTGGAATTTTGAAAAAGTAAAAGGGGACACAATGAAATATCTGTCTGGCTATGCCTCAAAAGGCTCAATCAGTTATTATTTGCTCAATGAAATTACCCTCAGCCAAGGGGCTGGTCCTTGGTATTACAGGTGTAGAAGGTGAGTCTGGTCAGTGTCGCACAGTTACCAGTTTCATATAAGCTACACAGATGGCCTGCCTCACTAGAACATGAAGTTCATAAGCCCAAAGCCAATGTGCTCATTTTTAATGGGAACTATAACTTAACTACCACACAAGCCAGTGTTCTCATGATGATAAATGAACTTAATGGGAAGCTAAACTGTGGTCTGAAAGATGCTTAGTGAGTTCAGAGGCAGAGCCAGGAAGTTAAAGGGAAAATTCACTTATTTAGTACACTGGTATGGGGACTTGTTCCCAGGACAAGGTTCCATGTCCCGGGGCATTGTGCCTCTGGTTCCTTCTCCATCCTCCCGTCTCATGTTTTCCCATGTCAGCCTTTTGTCTTACTCTGTTCCTCAGGAGTGAGAGGTAATAACATAAACAAAATATATAGGAAATGGTGATAAGCAAAAAATACATAACAGGGAAAGGAAACAGGAAATGTTGAAGCTGTGGAATATTGTACTTCCAGATTGAGTACCCAGGGAAAGTCTCGGGGAAAGGTTAATATGTGAGAAAAGACCTGAAGGTGGTAATGATATGAACCATGCAGACTGTTGGGGAAAAGCATTTCTTGCAAATGGAACAGCAAGTGCAAAGTCTTAGGAGAAGACTTGGTGTGTTCAGGTTAGCGAGCAGGGCAGGGTAGATCAGGCAGATCAGACAAAGTAGAGGAACAGAAAATGTGGCTGCCAGATGTAGTAGGTGATGAATGCCCAAGTGCACAGAGCCGTGTAAATAACACAGGACTCTGGCTTTCCCGCTGAGTGAAGCGGTGCCTTACAAGAGTTTGAGGAGAGAAGTGACAGGGTCTGACTTTGGGTGGACAGGGTTATTCTAGCTATCGTGTAAATCAAAAAAAAGAAAGAAAGAAAAATCAGACTGAAAGCAGGGAGGCCAGTTGGAGAGCAGTGACAGCAACAATCTAAGCTGATGATGGCTTGGCCAGAGGAATGCAGGTGAATGAGAAGAGGGAGATTCTGGATACTGTGGAGATGGCATTTCCATGGGCTACAATGCTCAGCTTTCCTTTCCCAAGTTACCATCTATACCTGCCTGCCTTATTAGGAGCCCTTAACATCTCAGGAAAGGCTATTGTTAAATCAAAACCACTTCCAACTTAAACTGACAGCCTGTCAAGTCCTCAATAAAATCCTTCTCCTTAAAATACCAATAAATACTTAAAAATAGGATAGAAATTCAAGACATGTCTGAAATGTAAGGATATCAGCCAACCATTTGGCAAACAGTGGAAACTCTAAAGGTAAGGAAACAGAATTAAAAGGCTAGCCAGAGTTCTATCCCTTGTATCAAAAGCACCACTGGCTGAGGGTGAGTAAGGAAAAGGCTCTACCCTCTTCCACCAGAGCCCCTCACAGCCTACTCCTAACTCCAAGAAGAGCCTGCCCAGTCATGTAATCTCCATCCACTGTCCTACTGCCAAGAATTGCTTTCTGAGAGGCTAAGAATACAGTCTATGATCACCCATCATCCTGATTCCCTGCAGGAACCTTCTGCCTTTAGCAAAGACTTCAATACTGTCCAGGCTTGTGGGTCTGGGTCAGAAAGGACATTGAGAGTGGAGGGAAACATTGTAATTTCTCAAGTTCTCCATTTGCTAGAAAAGGAGTCACAGCAACTCTGAATTTTTAGAACAATGAGCTGAGAACGAGGCAGTGGTTAGATCTTTCCTCAGTCGGGTAGGACAGAACTAAAAAGAGCTGCTGTCTCTTCCAGTTCCATGTGCCAGAGTTAAGCCATGAAATGAATCCTCCAGGAATCTGAATCCCTTGGCCCATTCCTGCCAGGCCCCTTTGCTGGAACTGTGCCACCTTTGTACCCTGGATGGCTTCTCATTGCGTGGGCCATTGTTCACTCTATCACTAAGGCCAACAAATATCTCTCTTGGGTTAGATGACTCTCCCAAAGAGAGATGTTAGCTGCTGCCATGATAATGCTGCAAAACAAGCCACCTCTAAATTCATAGGTTATAAGAACAAGCATTTGTCTTTCTTGTTTATGTGTCTGTCTACAAGCCCTAGGTTTGATTCAGGCTTCTATAAGCTCAGATCTATTCCCCCTTTCTCCATATTCTCCTTGAAACATCAGCTATCAGGGACCTGTTCTTATGACAAATTGCAAGTACATGAGAGGCAGAAACCCAACTGTGCAAACATGTTAGGAGCTTCAGCTCATACCACAATATGTCTGTTCACATTCTGTTAGCCAAAACAAGTCAGATGGCTAAGCCCAAAGTCAAAAGGAATATATACTCTATTCCCAGAGGAAGAAAAGTGATTGATATTTGCTGAATATCAATTTCAATGAGTATCAATATCAATATTTGCTGATAATCTTTAATCCATCACAGGGAGTTAGGTTAGGACTTCAACACATGAATTTGAGGGGACACAATTCAGCCAATAACAACCTCTTTAGTGAGAGGAGATGCAAGTTCACATAGCAAAGCAAGCAGAAATAAAGAACTGAGGTCACTTTTGCCATTACCAACCCCAAGTGGAAATACCAATCTAGCTTTTGCCCCAAGCTAGACCAAGCTCTATCAAAAGGAATCAGGGTTCTCTGAAGAAATGGCTGTTTCAATGACAGAGACAGGAAATATACAAGATACGCCTAGAGCACCTTATAGTGCCAGAAAGTCAGGAAGTGTTCAAAAAGGAAAGAAAAAAAAAAATCCACACACTGATGGCAGCAGGTCAGAGACATAGGAGCTAACTGAAAGAGCTCCCAACAACCCAAGTTGGAATAATTTAACAACAAAATAAAGTAGTATTAGATTATAATCCAAAATATAAAATAAATATGCACAAGTCCATTCTGATATAAATGACTGAACAAGTTAATAAATGAAAGGGGGAAAGGAAGAGAAGGGACAATTTTCCTGTGCAGAAGAATTCCAAATAAATTATATAGATACTATTCTCTAAAGGAGGGGAACATAACTCCCCACTCCCTAAGTGTGTGGGCTGCAGAGTGACCTCCTTCCAAAGAGGACAGTATGGTGGCAGGGGGATGGGGGAGGATAACTTCACAGTGCAGAAACCTGACAAAGTCCATCTCAGCAAAGTGATCAAGGTCCTATGATGAGATGAAAATGGCACTTTAACTCTGTGGTTTCCCTCCTAAAAACCTATAATCCCAGTCTAGTCATGAAAAACACATCAGACAAATTCCAATAGGGGACATCTACAATATACCTGACTATACTACTCAAAATGGTTAAGATCACTGAAGATAAGCAGAGTCTGAGAAAACATCACAACCGAGAAGAATCTAACAAAACATGATGGCTAAATGTAACGTGGCATCCTGAACAGAATTCTGGAACAGAAAAAGACATTAGTTTATTCATCTTTCCTTAGTTTAACCTATGAACTTTGGTTCACTGGTTAAAACATTGGTTCACTGGTTATGACAAATATACCATATTAATGTAAGATGTTAATAGGGAAAATGGGGGTAAAGGCTAAATACTCACTTTTTCTATAAGACTAAAACTGTTCTTTAAAAAGCTATTAATTCAAAAAAATGATAGAGTTGAACAGATAAACAGATACACAATTATATTTAGACACTTAAACAACTCTCTCAACAATCAAACGAACTAGACAGAAAATCAGCAGATATAGAGGAAATCAACAACACTATCAGCCAATAGGATCTAGTCAACATCTGTAGGATACTGCACCCAACAATAGGAGAAACACATCCTTTTCAAGCACCATAGATCATATTCTAAGATAGACCATATCCTGAGCTATAAAACAAACCTCAACAAAATTTTTTATTTCTTTTTAATTGAAGGATAATTGCTTTACAATGTGTTGTTTCTGAAATACATCAATATCAATCAGTCTTAGGTACACATGTCCCCTCCCTCTTGAACCTTCCTCCCACCTCCCACCTCCTATCCCTCTATAAACCTCAACAAATTTAAAAGAGTTGAAATCATACAGTTCAGCTTCACTTGGGGAATAAAATAAGTTCATAGTTCCTATTTATTTATTTAGTAAACTTACTTACTGAAACATAATTAAATCTCCCTAGCACAGAAGCTGGCATAAAAAAGTCTGATGAATGAATGAAACAATCAATGAATGATGGAATGAAGGAACAAAAAAGAAAATATCTTGTTCAGTTACTCAGTTGTATTCAACTCTTTGCAACTCCATGGACTACAGCATACCAGGCTTCCCTGTCCTTGACTAACTCCCAGAGTTTGCTCAAATTCATATCCATTGAGTAGGTGATGCCATCCAACCATCTTATCCTCTGTCGCCCCCTTCTCCTCCTGCCCTCAATCTTTCCTAGCATTAGGATCTTTTCCAATGAATTGGCTCTTCCCATCAGGTGGCTGAAGTATTGGAGCTTCAGCATTAGTCCTTCTGATGAATATTCAAGGCTGATCTCCTTTAGGATTGACTGGTTTGATCTCCTTGCTGTCCAAGAGACTCTCAAGAGTCTTCTACAGTACCACAGTTCAAAAGCATCAGTTTTTTGGTGCTCAGCCTTCTTTATCATCCAACTCCCACATCTGTACATGACTAGTGGAAAAACCATAGCTTTGACTATATGGGCCTTTGTCTGCAAAGTAATGTCTCTCCTTTTTAATACACTAGGTTTGTCAAAGCTTTTCTTCCAGGGAGCAAGGATCTTTTAATTTCATGGCTGCAGTCACCTTCTGCAGTGATTTTGGAGCCCAGGAAAATAATTCTGTCACTGTTTCCATTTTTTCCCCATCTATTTGCCATGAAGTGATGGGACCAGATGTCATGATCTTAGCTTTTTTTTTTTTCTTAATTGAAGGATAATTGCTTTACAGAATTTTGTTGGTTTCTGCCAAACATCAACATGAATCAGCCATAGGTATACATATGTCCCCTCCTTGAACCTCCCTCCCCATCCCACCCCTTTAAGTTGTTACAGAGCCCTGGTTTGAGTTCCCTGAGTCATACAGCAAATTCCCATTGGCTATCTATTCTACATATAGTAATGAATGACCAACTTAGATAGCATATTGAAAAGCAGAGACATTACTTTGCCAACAAAGGTCCATCTAGTCAAGGCTATGGTTTCTTCGGTGGTCATGTTTTCATGTGAGAGTTGGACTGTGAAGAAGGCTGAGCGCCGAAGAATTGATGCTTTTGAACTGTGGTGTTGGAGAAGACTCTTGAGAGTCCCTTGGACTGCAAGGAGATCCAACCAGTCCATTCTGAAGGAGATCAGCCCTGGGATTTCTTTGGAAGGAATGATGCTGAAGCTGAAGCTCCAGTACTTTGGCCACCTCATGCGAAGAGTTGACTCATTGGAAAAGACTCCGATGCTGGGAGGGATTAGGGGCAGGAGGAGAAGGGGACGACCGAGGATGAGATGGCTGGATGGCATCACTGACTCGATGGACGTGACTCTGAGTGAACTCCAGGAGTTGGTGATGGACAGGGAGGCCTGGCGTGCTGCGATTCATGAGGTCGCAAAGAGTCAGACACAACTGAGTGACTGAACTGACTGAACTGAATATGTTTCCATGTTACTCTCTCCATACATCCTGTCCTCTCCTCTCCTTTCCCACCCCCTCCCCGCCTGCCCCCACCACTGTGCCCATAAGTCTGTGTCTCCACTGCTGCCCTGCAAATAATTCATCAGTACCATCTTTCTAGATTCCATGTATATGTGTTAGTATACAATATTTTCTTTTCTCTGACTTACTTCACTCTGGCTCTAGGTTCATCAACCTTATTAGAACTGACTCAAAGGTGTTCCTTTTTATGGCTGAGTAATATTCCATCGTCTATATGTACTACATCTTCTTTATCCATTTATCTGTCAATGCGTATGTAGGTTGCTTCCACGTTCTAGCTATCATAAATAGTGCTGCCACAAACATTGGGTTACATGTGCCTTTTTCAGTTTTGGTTTCCTCAGGGTATGTGCCTAGTAGTGAAATTTCTGGTTCATATGGTGGTTTTAATCTTAGTTTTTAAAGTAATCTCCATACTGTCTTCCATAGTGGCTGTATCGATTTACATTCCCACCAACAGTGCAGGAAGGTTCCCTTTTCTCCATACGCTCTCCAGCATTTATTGTTTATAGACTTTTTGACAATGCCCATTTTGACTGGTGTGAGGTGATATCTCATTGTAATTTTGATTTGCATTTCTCTAATAATGAGCGATGTTGAGCATCTTTTCATGTGTTTGTTAGCCATCTGTATGTCTTCTTTGAAGAAATGTCTGTTTAGGTCTTTTCCCACTTTTTGATTGGGTTGCTTGTTTTTCTGATATAGACTTGTATGAGCTGCTTATATATTTTAGAAATCAATCTTTTGCCACTTATTTCATTTGCTATTTTTTTCCTCTCATCCTGGGGGTTGTTTTTCATTATCTTAATTTTTCAATGTTGAGTTTTAAGCCAGCTTCTTAACTCTCTTCTTTCACCTTCATCAGGAGGCTCTTTAGTTCCTCTTCTCTTTCTGCCTTTGAATGGTGTCATCTGCACATCTAAGGTTATTGATATTTCTCCTGGCGATCTTGATTCTAGCTTGTGATTCCTCCAGCCTGGCATCTCTCATGATGTTCTCTGCATAGAAGTTAAATACGCAAGGTGACAATTTATAGAGCCTTGACGGACTCCTTTCCCAATTTTGAACCAGTCCATTGTTCCATGTCCAGTTCTAACTGTTGCTTCTTGACCTGCATATAGGTTTCTCAGGAGGCAGGTAAGGTGGTCTCATCCTGGAGGCCAACAAAGCCTCTTTTTACAAAAGGTTAAGAATGAAAAATAAATGATGCTCTGGAATAGGTTGCAATATTACTTTATTAACTTTATTCAGCATTAACTTAAGGTATATTCTATGATTTATTGAAAAAAATTTTTAATTCAGAAAAGCTCACAGAATTCCCAGACACAGATGTTCTCTGTGCAGCAAGAGGGCTGCATTCTGACATGGCCAGCAGATGGCACCAGAGAATGTGGTTCAGCCCATGAGGTTGTCCTTTCATAAACCTTAGGAGTCCTGCTTACCTCTCCCAGCCATGGAAAGGAGAGCCAGCCTAGTCCTTCCCTCTGTGGCCTGAGGACCCCCACCAACCACTGCTAGAGTGAGGATAGTGAGGATGCAGAGAGAGCAAGTGTAGAAAATGCTAGTGTGATGCTTGACCAGAAGAACAGGCAAGGAAAAGTGGGAGTAAGATGAGGGCTGGGGATGGGAAAGACATGAGGAAACTGGAATTCACGTGGGAAGGATGGGGCAGACAGAACGGGATAGGAGACGACACGCAAAGTCCCTGAGTCTGGGGCATGGGGTACACAAGTGATGGATCACACACTTCCACTGTGTCTGGGAAAGGTCTATAAGGATGGGTGTGTAGGCTAGCAGTATGTAGATCTGTCAAGGAAGCTGGCTCCAGGTGGCTTCTATTTTGTCTGTTTAGCAGGAGACCATTCTGCCTGTTGCCAGTTGGTAGGGGAGGGGAGGTGTCAGTGTTGAAGGGGTGCTGACAAGGGAAGCCCATGAGGACTGCTGGCCAGCACCAAGGATGGGTCTGGGGGATAACACTATTCAGCTCAGCTTCTTCATTCACTTGTTCATTCATTCTGAAAATATTCATTGATAACCCACTATACCAGGCACTATTTTGGACAATGCAAGCTACAACCTGGGGGAAGGGGCAAGGGGCGTAGATAGACAAATAAAGAGACATATAAATTTAAAAAATATGACATCATGGAAAGAAAAGGACTATGAAGAAACAGGCAAAGGGAAGGATAAGGAGTGCTGAGAGTGCTATGAATGGGGTGCTTAGGGAAGTCTTCCTACAGAAGTGACAGCTGATTAGAGGGCTGAATGCAGCAAGGGAACGAGACCTGCATTACTGGGGGCAAGCACTCCAGATAAACAGGACAGCCAGGGTCAACAGAAGGGGGTCATGGAAGGAAGTGGGGCCAAAGAACAGGTCACACAGGATGCTGGAAATCACATCTTATGCTCAGTATAATGGGAGTCACTGAACTAGGGAAGCACATAACTGGATTAATGTTGGTAAAAGGATCATACAGGCTCCTGTGTGGAGAACAGGCTAAAAGGGCCAAGCATGGAAGAAGGGACACCCGCTGGTCAGTATGAGAAAACACGCTTCATGTGAATCTACCATTACGTTTGGCAGACCATTAGTTAGACAGGCAGTTCTCTAGAACGGAACCAACAGCCCACTTCATTCTTGCACCTTGGGATCACCCATGGGCTCATTTTGACAGGCCCAAGCAAACCCAGAGTGACTCAAACCAGAGATACTTCACTCCTACCTTTGTGTGTAGGTAGGGTAGACATTCCAAGTGGCTCCCATGAAGAGGAATACCTGTTCCAGAGCAGCAAAAGTAGAAAGAGAGTACTTGCCGAGTACCCCAGGGAACCTGAAGGAACATTTCAGAGGCTTCCACAAAGCCACAAACCAAACACCTTGGTCGTGGATTCACTGATGCCCACAAGAAACCATGCAACCAGTTCCACACAGAATCCAGTGCCAGGAAAGAACTTCCCTCTCAAGTGACCTCCCACAAGTGACGAGAATTGTGTAGCAGTTTTGGCACAGGGTGTTGGCCTTAGCATGCCATACTAGACACCCCTAATAGAGTCGTTTGAGTATCAGTCAATGCCACAGCTATTTAAGAAACCTAGTCACAGCAAGGAATTCATCTTGTGTATATCTCTCTGGTACATATTTCAGGTGGGCATATCCACTCGTTTCTCTTGGGTGTATAGCCAAGAATAGAAATGCTGCCAGGCACAAGACCAGTTTTAGAATCAGCCACAGTCTCCTAGTGTGGTTGCACCCAGTTCCATCCTGTCTATAATGGCCTAAGATTTTTTTTTTTAATGGCACCAGCCTTTTCTTTTTATCACACAATAACTAGAATAACTCATCAGGGCTTCCCAGGTGGAGCTAGTGGTAAAGAACCTGCCTGACAGTGAGATGCAGGTTCAGTCCCTAAGTTGAGAAGATCTTCTGGAGAAGGAAATGGCAACCCATTCCAGTATTCTTGCCTGGAGAATTTCATGGACAGAGAGGCCTGGTGGGCTACAGTCCATAGCGTTGCAAAGAGTCAGACATGACTGAAGCGACTTAGCATGCATGTAGCACCAAACAGACCTTGGATTAAGTCTCACACCACCTATCTGAGTGAACTTAGGTGCTTTACTTGCATTACATAACCCTCTGGAGGTTTTGTTTCCTCACTGGGATGAATCACCCTCCCTAGTCTGAGGTGGCATCCATGTTAAATTAACAGACTCTATGTCTAGCCCTTAAGTATGGGCAAGTCAGACTACCTTCCTGACTTGCCCACACCTGAAGCTCTCCAACTTGCAATTACCAAATAAACTTCACCCTCCTAGAGTTCTTTAAATTCCTACACTTGTGATCTGGAAATTCTACATATTATTTTCATCCTTCATACTTATGTGATGGGCTACTTCTGTCCATCCCAGCACAGTTAGTGGGGAAAATCCAGGACATGGGGAGGGGTCAAGACTGGATCAGCCTCCAAAGGTGAGGTTAATAGGAGGTGCTTCCTGCAACACAACTCTGGCCAGGAAGGAGACAGACAGACACTCCTTGACCAAAGTAAGATCCAAATTTACATTGTCCATTTAAGTACCATTATGGTAAGATCTCCAAGACACATTATGTTAACTAAAACAAGCAAAATGCAGAACAGGATGGATACTTTGTCACTTTCACATAAAAAGAGAGAAGGGTATATATTTATAATAACATATCTAGAAATGGATATACAATATACTAATATATATAATATAATAATACTGCCATTGGGAGTGGCAGTGGTACTGGAGACAACTGTAGGAGGAGGTTGTTCAGTGTATCCTTTTATGACTTTTGAGCATGAACTACAGTGATAGATCCTCTATTCAAAAAATAGTTTAATACATATACTTACAATTTTTCAAGTTACCCATGAGGTGAATACGAATCCCTAACATAAACTCCATGAGGGATGTTGGGTAGGTCAACCTTCACAAAACAAGGAGGCCTCTTTGACATGTGCATGTAGGTGTGTGTGGCGGGGTGGGGGGTGGTGGCAGCATGTATGTGCTTGTATGTAGGTGTGCATGTAGGGGTGTGCAGACAGGTACAGGGAGGAGTGTAGAGGCATATCCATGTGTTGGACATCTTCATCACAGCCTAAGGTAAGGGAGTAAAGGATATAGAGTCATATGAAACGCAGTGCCCTAAGCTTCTGAAGAGCTAACCCAACCTAAATTCACACAGAGGTAAACCAGGGGGTACACCCGGCTTTTCCTCACATCCTCCACCACCCAACCCGTCAACTCTGTAGAATTCAAACTCTGTCACTAGAAATCTGGGGTAAGAAAATGACTAAATGTTCTTTAAGGTTTTATGCACGTGTGTATAGTTGTACTTGTGTGTAGGTGTAAGGGTGTAGGGTAGTGTATCTGTGTAGGAGTGATGTAAGTGTGTGTGGATATATAAGGGGTGTACATGTGTGTCTGTGTGTTTTCACCCACCAAAATGGATGTACTTCTGTACTTCCCAGAAGTTTTTCTGGGAAAAAGTTACCCAGAAGTCAACTGGAGCATCCCAAGGGCAGAACCAGGGCCTTCTGGCCAGATGACATTGATTAATAATTAACACATCTGAGCTTGGCATGGAGCCACAACAGGTGTCCCCTCCCATAAAACTCACCTTCACTCCATGTGGCTATGTTACCCAGTCAGGCTCTGAGAAGTCCAACAAAAGGCCAGCAGGCAGACCCAGGCCTATCTTGAAGGAGTTGGGGCTGGGTAATGAGGGGCTCTTACTCCTAAGGAGTCTCACTGGCAGGAAGGGAAACAATCACAAACAGATTGGGGTGAGAGGATGCCCCTTCCACTAAAGGTAGGCATCTTCCTTTCTGGGGGTATAACTAGACCACAGCTGGCCCCATTATCCCCTCGAAGAAGATATGACAAACACACAAAGACATACATACACACACATGCACACACACACACACACACACACACACACGAGGCTAAGAAAAATGGAAGAGAGAAGCTGAGGAGCACAGGAAGGGCAAGCCTCTTTTATTATCCCAAAATGCAAAGTATTGAAGGCACTTACAATAACAAGGTTAGAGATGAGGGGAAGCATAGGGAGGTCAGAGATCAGAGCACAGAGGTAAATCAACAGACCCCACCCTGGTCACCACCCAGGAAGGAGAAAAGAAGAAGCTACAGGGCCAGGTCTGAAGCCAGTTAGATGTCTAGCTCTACAAAAGATACAAATCCATTCTACAGAGGATTCGGAAATGAGGAATACACAGCAGCGAGGGGCAGGGCTGGCAGTCACGAGTTAGTGGTTCTTTAAGGAACACGCTTGGCAGCAATGAGGCACTCAGGTCCCCTGCTGGAAGAGGTCTCGGTACATTTCAATGAGACGGGCAGCCTCACGCTGGCCAGAGAGCAGAGCACCATGGGTGGTGGAATAGTACTTGCGATGCGTGGCCTCACCTGAGAACAGCACCTGCATAGGCTGGGCAGGGGGAAAGGGAAGTGAAGATGGAGGAGCAAGAAAAGCTACCTGTCTGCCCCAGAATCCCCATCCATACTACAAGTTAGAAAGGAATAGGTGGGCATCTGAGATGCAGGCATTGCTATTTCCACAGGATGAGGAGCTGTCCATCCCACCTGCCCATCTTCCCCTGCTTCTTCCCCAAACATCCGGCCTCAGTCCTTTTTCCTCTGAGGTTTTTGTGAGTCCTGGCTCTACAATTTCAGAAATTCACACCGCCTCTTACTAGTGAACTTGGGGAATGATTTAACCTCCCTAAGCTTTGATTTCTTCATCTCCAAAATGAGTTTATACCACCTACTTCTGAGGGTGATTGTGAGGATTAAGTGAAATGATGTATCTAAAGGACTCAGAACCTGAAAGAATATAAGAACTCGATAAAAGTTAGGCAGTAATTTAACAAACCTTTATGGAGCCCCTATTAGGTTCCAGGGACTGTTCTGGGCACTTGGAAGATAAAAGGTGACCAGGCAGCTGCTTTGAGGAGCTTCCTTGCTGGTGGGGAAGCCAGACACGAAACCCAATTACTAAATGGCATCATACGTGACGTGATGGGTGTTTGGGCGAGGTGCTGAGAGCCCAGAAAAGAGGCCCTCTGTCAGGGAGATCACACAAAGCTTCCCAGAGGACAGGACCTTTGGGCTTCTTCTCAGAAGATGCTGGATAAATAAACAGGCAAAGGATGTTTCAGGAAGAAGGAAAAATGGGGGCAGAAATGCATCTCCTAGGCCTTGTCTAGGAGATGGTGAAAATTTTGGCAGAGCCAAGCTTAACATCAAGAAAGCAGGCTGTTTAGGTGGGGTCCAAGCATAGAACAAATGCTTGCATTCCAAGCTTGCGTTTGGATTTTATTCCAATATACCTCAAGCTGAATGTGTAAGGTACCAGCTGGGGACCTTGTAGAATGAGGTTTTCACTCATCAGGTCTAGGGTGGGCTGCAAGTCTGCATGTCTAATATGCTCCCACATGGTGCCAGTGCTGCTGGTCTATGGACCACCCACCTTGAGTAGTGAGGTTCTAACCCACCAATAAAGAGCCTGCAGAGGTGGTTAAGCTGAAAGGGAGGCACATATTGTGGCAGAGGGCAAGCCGCCTGCTCCACATCCTTTCTCTTTCTCCTCAGTAACAAAAATCCTGACATTTAACTGGGTCCATGGACAGAAGAGCCTGGCAGACTACAGTCCATGGGGTCACAAGAGTTGGACATGACTTAGCGACCAAGCCACCACCACCACTGCCATCCAGGGGGGAAAAAAAGATGTATCCCAGCCTCTCTAGCAGCTGGTAGAGTCATGTGACTACATTCTAGCCAATCAACTTCAAGGGCACTATTGCTTAGGGACACTGACTCTTCCCAAGGGTTCCCTTCTTTCACTCATCAGCCTGTCACAGACAGGAGAACGAGAGCAACAGCCTCCACAGCCCTCTTGGATCACAAGGTGGCCTGGAAGATGGAGCCAGGTTCTACTGATACTGGGCCCCAACATCTACCTCCAGATTTCCTTTTGTGTGACCTAAGTGAACCTCTGTCTTGTTTAAACCACAGTTTGTTTTGCTTTTTGTTATATGCGCTAGTCCTAACTGATGCAGGGGACAAGAGAAAGAGGATGGCTATAGCAGCAGCCCTTCCTAAGCACAGCTAGGGCAGGCACAACACATTGCTCTGCAATCTTCCTCATCAATTACACCAGAGAATTACTTTAAATATAATTTTGTTGGGGTTTTAACATTTATTGTATGGGTATGCTTGGTGGGGGGAACTCAAAATCCACTTTATAGGAGCAGAAATATATATAGATAATTTCAATTTATTATTTTTCTATGTGTTTTACTATATAGTTACTATAATTTGGGGGAAGGTCAGTATTTTGTTTTATTTCCTAAAACAAATTGGGGGAAATAAGCAAAACATACTGGGTCAGTGCTGCCCAACAGAACTTTCCACAATGACAGAAATGCTCCATAGTGACACACTCTAACGTGGCAACCTAATGAGGCTACTAACGTGGCCTCTAACGTGGCCGCTCTGATGAGCCACAGGTGGCTCTCAAACTTGAAACCTGGCTAATGCAACTGAGGAACAAAATGTTGTATTTATTACTTTAGATTTTAATTAAATAAAATGTGGCGAACGGCTACCATATTGGACAGCACAGAATTAAAAGTCTGTTATTTTTATAACTGCAAGAAAGTATTTAAGATATCCTAGTTTGATTCTGTTTGTTCTTCCAGGTGTTAAGTGTACTTTTTCTTGTTTTCTCCATCATTACAGGAGCTACTCCACCCATCTTACCTTGGCACTCCTCCCCTGGACCAAACACACATACAAAACACCCACCCCTCAAAGAACCCTCACCCCGCAGCCCCTCACGCACCCAGCACACCCACACTCACCGCTGTCTTGGAGCTCTCCGTGTACGGCAGGGGCTTGGCCAGCTTCTCCACATCTGCCCCACTTGAGCCCACCTGTGTGTATGAATAGGATCCCCGGAAGTAGGGGTTGCTGCCCCAGGCCGAGCGCAGGATTCGCCGAGGCTTTGGGATATTGGGGTTCCCTGTTGAGGAGTGAGAAGAGCCAAGGGGAAGGAGGATAAGAAATGGCTGCACAGAGAAGACACTCCTGAGCAGACAACTCCCATTGTACCTCGGGGACTCCAGGAAGGCCAGACATGAAGAAGGGAGGGAGGGAGGCTGGGGTTCAAGGTGTATACCCCTCAATGTCTCCTTGTAATCCCCAGAAAAACACCTCCTCTCTGTGGGCCTTAATTTTCCTATCTGAAAAACATCCCAGATAATCATGATCCCCCTTCCAACTTCAGGGGTTCTTGTGGGGCTCTTCTGGGATAGTGCAGGAAACAGGTTCGACTAAAAATCAGACAAAACAACCACAAATCCATCTCTTAGCAAGACAACATGAGTAGGAAGTGGGCAATCTGAGGTTTTGGGGTGATATCTGAGTTTTTCACCATCAGCCTTAGAAACAGAGAAGAAACACAGAGCCTGTGATCTTGAGTGTCTCAAATTCCAAATGGAGAGAGCTTGCAATTTAGGAGGCCAAAGCCAAGACACAGTGCCCTACAGTATCTCTCCCAAGGGGTGCACTACCTCAGTTTCACAACCTGGGGATGAGGATGCTAGTACTGGTTCACGAGACTCAGAGGGTCTAGAAGAGGAGGACAGACAGAGCGAGACCTGTTGAGCCGGCAGCGGGACAAGGACAGGGACGCACCTGTGAACTGCCGCAGCATCTCTGTGCAGATCTCGGCCACTGCCTCGTCATCACACTTCTCCATGACAAGGGCCTCCTCCCCACAGATCCAGCCACTCAGCACATGGCCATAGCGCTCAGGAGGGTAGAGGACATCAAAGCCACAGATCTTGCGGTACCAAAGCTCGGGCGGGTAAGTAAGCGTGCAGCTCTCCGCCTCGTCCTCCCACACAAACCGTAGACTGTTGCACTCAGGGCCCCAGAAGGGCTCCTCGAATTCTAGAAAGATCTTGTCAGTGGTGCCGATGCCCAGTCGGTGGATGGCAGCCACCTTCTCGGCGGGCAGGCCTGGCCGAAAGAAGCTGGCATGCTGCCTCTTGAGCACGCCCAGTGACACGGTCACGATCACATGGTCTGCCGGGATCACCTCGCAGTCCTCGCACTCCACCACCACTGGCCACTGCTCATCCTCAGCCTGCCTCTCCTCCCGGGGCTCCTCTCCACCCTGACTGCCCTCCCCGGCATCATGATTATGGTCACCCTCATCCCGGGGCTCAATCTCAGGGCCCCGAGGGCGGGATGAGGCCTGGTCCCAGTGAACACAACGGACGGGTTTCCCCAGCTGGATGACGTGGGCTGGGATGCCCTCAGCCAGCAGCTCCACAACCCGCATGAAGCCAGAGGGGATGACGTGGTGGGCACCAGGAATCTCAGTCCATTCCCCAAAGGCGCTCAGGGACACCTCATCCATGCTGTGCGAGCTACTCTCACAGCTTTCCACCTGTGGGAAGAGCCAGAGGGGAGCCAGGTGACCGCCAAGGCTGGGCAGGGATAGAAGCAGGACTTTAGGGCAGTGCTGCCCTCCTCGGACCCAACTTCCCCAGGGTCAGTCTTTCTCATTCTGGCATTTGTACTCAACAGAGCTCCGAGATGGCAAAGATACCTTCAGGTACTGCTGGATCATGGCGAGTTTCAGGCGCTTGGTGGCCTCTGGATCATCAGGGTCATCCCTGATGCGGTTGCGCACCTCCTCTCGGGTGAACACCCCCACGCTGTTCTGACTCTCAGCATTAACTGGTTTACCATGCCGGAAGAACTCCTGGGTCAAGTTATAGACCTGCAAAGAGATCCCAGGAGACTGAAAACACAGTCACTCATCCCACCTCCATCTCAGACTCACCATCTCCAAAGTGTTCCCGGATATGCTGAGCCCATGGCACCTCTTCCTTGGTGAATTAATGTGGTACTCAGTTTTGTAGTGAGGCTGCACCAACAAAATGGAGGTTTGGGGATGGCAAACTGAACCTGGGCAGTCAGCTTCCTTGCCTCCAGGCACAGGAGGTGGGATGGGCCCCAGAAACTCTCTTACTGAACCCCTGCTTAGAACAAAGTGAAATGTCTGGTGCCTGTACAGTGTGTGGGAAAGGAACTGCCCTTTCAAGTGCTCTACATAGCCAAGCGTACCGCCCACTAAAGAACCAACGTCTACACAGATAACCCTTTTTCAAGAACCAAATGCACAGACTCTCCCCTGACATTCCTGTCCAAGTGTATCTGCTTTACCCTATCCCAGCAGGGCAGCATAGAGCTGTGTCCTGGCTGGTGTTTTGCAGGGGAAAGAGCAAAGGGGGCCCATACATTGACAGCAATGTGTCTACCCTGCAACCCAGCTCTAGGACTGTTGAGGAAGAAAGGTGGTATAGCCCAACCCCCACCACTCCCTCTAGGGAAAAGCGTCCACATAAGATAGAAACATAAATTAAACATTTCTCTGAATATAAAGAAGAAAGCAAGTTAAATTATTCCTTTTTCTTCTCCCAACAGTCACAAGATGCTGGGTGTTTGGCTTTAACTGAAGTCCTCAGCAAATTCCTTACCTAGTACCACTGCCAAGGAGTCAGGCTTTCAACTTGCCTCCTCCCCCTTAGATTTTTCCCCTTGGCGATAAGCAACTAAGTAGCCAGCCAGTCAGCTTATGTTAACTAAAGGCCAAAATGCCCAGCTGAGGACTAACAGATTTAGGTGACTCTTTGTGTCAACCACTGACTAGGACCGCAGTAATTGAACACGCATTTGTCACGTAGGTAGTCTCCTGTCCTGGGTTAAACGACATCTTCCTAATGTGACCCAAGGGAAATGGGATGGGTCTGTAAGAGCTAACAATGTTCACCCCATTTCTCATTAAGCACTTTTCACTGGGATCTCATTTATCCTTCATAACACTATGAAGTAGGTATAACTGTGTCTGTTTTATAGATGAGGAAAGTAAAGCTCAGAGAGTCTCAATAACTAGCTCATGAATATACAAGTATATACCATTCTAATGAATGGTAGAACTTGAGTCAAGGCAATCTTGCTCCAGAGATTAAGCTCTATATGATAACTACCGAACAAACTCATCTATTTGTTAACAAATATAACACATTCAAATGAGTAGCCTTTCAAAGTCATCACCTTGGGAGGGAGGCTACATATTTATTATGAAGCCACCCTCAGGCAAGGCTTCACATGCTTAGAGCACACCTCTTCAGAATGGCCTTCAGCACTGTCTAAGAGCTATATAAGGAAATCTCTCTCTTGACCTCATGGTTAACACCTTTTCCTTCTGACTCAAAGCACCACCACTTAGAATGATAATAATAATAATATGTAATGTTAGTCACTCAGTCATGTCTGACTCTTTGCGACTCTATGGACTGTAGCCCACCAGGCTCCTTGTCCATGGAATTCTCCAGGCAAGAACACTGGAGTGGGTGGCCATTTCCTTCTCCAATGATAACCTATCTTTATCTATCCTACTTTCCGTGACTCACACACTTGGCTTTCAAAAATCAGACCCACAAGCAGAAGTTGATGATGATCTACCTTCAGGAACGTTTAAAAGAACAAGTAAGTCCTGGACCCTGAATATCATTCTCAAGAGGCATCCATGCTTGAAGCACTCACAGTAACATAGGAATCAGGACATGACTGATTCTCAGTACACCAAGAAGGTCTACTTTCAAGAATGCTAATTCTTACTTGCTTAATATTGAGTGAGAACACGCAACACTATAGGATTGCACACAGCATACTGTATGAGTGCACACACATAAGACAATGAGGGTTCCTGCCTTCCATGGAGCAGAGACAACCCCAAAGCAAGGGTCATTTCTCCTTTCCTATGCACAAGAGACATAAAAAAATGTATATTAGGTAAGTGTTGACCAGTTTACTACACTATAAATGGAAGCTATCAGAAGGCAAGATCTACAAGTTACCTTGCTTGTTTTTTGCAGTTCACAGCAAAGTTTCTAAAAATATTAACTTTTTTTTAAGCTGGAATAAGACAAGGGCATATTCCCTGACTTACAAAGCTACAGTAATCAAAACAGCATGGTACTGACACAAAAACAGACACACAGATCAATGGAACAAACTAGAGAGCCAGAAATAAACCCACACACAATTACTCTATGATAAAGGAGGCAGAATATATATGGAAAAAAGACAGCTCCTTCAACAAGTGGTGCTGGGGAAACTGGAAAGCCATATGTGAAAGACTGAAATTAGAACATTTTCTCACACCATATACAAAAATAAACTCAAAATGGACTAAAGACCTAAATGTAACAACGGAAATGATGAAACTTCTAGAAGAGAATATCAGCAGAACACTCTTTGACATAAATTGAAGCACTTTTTTTCTCCTAAGGCAGAAGAAACAAAAGCAAAAACAAATTTAATTTAATCTAAAAGTTTTTGCACAGCAAAGGGAATCACTGACAAAACAAAAAGACAACCTACTGGATGGAAGAAAATATTTGCAAATAATATGAGCAATAAAGGGTAATATCCAAAATATATAAACTGCTCATACAACTCAATTAAAAAAAAAAAAAAACTACCAACTTGATTAAAAAATGGGCAGAAGACCTGAATACACATTTTTCCAAAGAAGAAATACAGATGGCCAACAGGCATATGAAAAGATGCTCAACATAGTTAATCATCAGAGAAATTAAAAATGACAATGAGATATCACACCTGTCAGAAGAGCTGTCATCAAAAAGAACACAAGTAAGAAACATTGGTGAACATATGGAGAAAACGGAACCCTTTCCCCTGTTGCCAGGAATGTAAATTGATGCAGCCACTATGGAAAATATGGAGGTTCCTCAAAATATTAAAAACAGAACTATCACATGACCCAGCAATTCCACTCCTGGGTATATATCCAAAGAAAAAGAAAAATTAATTTGAAGAGATACTTGTACCCCGAAGTTCACTGCAACATTATTTATGATAGCCAATCTATGGGAGCAATCTAAGTGCCCATCAACAGATGAATGTATAAAGAAGATGTTAGATATAGATATAAGACATAGTTATATATGTAGTATACATACACATGTTTCATATACTTGTTAGATAGATAGATATAAACTATATTGTTTTATATATATGTATATATACACACACACGTTGGAATTTTACTCAGCCATAGAAAAGAATGAAGATCTGCAATTTTCAACAACATGCATCGACTTAGAGGGTATTATATTTACTGAAATAAGTGAGACAGAGAAAGACAAATCCTCTATATCATCACTTATATGTGAAATCTAAAAAATCAAACAAACAAACAAATGTAACAAAACAGAAATAGACTCAGATATAGAGGACAAACTAGTGGTTACCAGTGGAAAGAAGGAAGAAATGAAGGGTAAGACAGGGGTATGGGATTAAGAGATAAAAACTACTATGTATAAAAAATAAATAAGCAACAAATATATATTGTACAGCACAGGGAAATATAACCATTATCTTGCAATAACTTTAAATGGAGTATAATGTATAAAAATGTTGAATCACTATGCTGTACACCTGAAACTAGTATAATATTGTAAATCAACTAAACTTCAACTTTAAAAAATCAGTTATAATTCTATATACCAGGAACAATTAGAAAATAAGTTTTTTTTTAAAGTTATCATTTACAAGAGTGTCTAAGAACATTAACAACAATGATCATACACATTTACCTAGTAACAAATCTAATAGATATTTAAGGACTTTCTGGGGAAATATTTAATCCTAAGTATCAATAATCTCTTCCCTAGTACTTCTCCATTCATTGTCTTCATTCTACCCTCAAACCGGGGCCCAGGGAATGTACAGACATGACCAGGATCACAGAAAACCCTAGCAAGTTGCCGAGCCCCCCACCCCGATCTTACACACACACACATACACACACAAACACACACACACACACAGTGCCAGTGTGCTCCCTGTCCCCCACACCCCTGTGCTCAACTATTCCCGTAATACCTCACCTCGTTGTATAAATCACTGAATTCCTCAACCACATCCTTGGGGATCCTGCAGCCACGGTTGGTGAGGTAGCAGGCCACGCCATTCTTGGAGTAGAGGCTGATGCGGCCCACACTGCGCTCTCCATCAGTTGTCTCTTCCAGGAGGCCATTGGCTTCTGCTAGATGATAGACAGGATTCCCGTGGGAGCCATGGATCCAAGTGGCTCCCAGCTCAAAGGTAGCGTGTCCTGATGGCAACAACAGGCTCTTAGCACAGCAAGCACTCTTCAAAGAGGGCCAGAACACTGCCTCATCTTCCTTCTCCAAGGGGATCCTTCCATCCCCAACAACAGAGCAAGGAAGGGGATTAGGTCCCCCTCTGGCAACGAACCAAAGTCTTCAGCGAAAAGCTCCCAGTAAGAAACCATATGCAGCACAAAATGGATTCCACTTTATAAATGAGGTAACTTCCACCTTCAGTGACTCTGACGACACCAAGTCGCCTCACTGGAATAAGTAGAAGATTCTCCTTCTGTGATAACATCAGACAATAGGCCCTCCCTCCTCATTGGTGCCTCCCTCTCAGGAGAAATTCTATGGTACCAGAGGGTACCACATGGTACAGGGACCTGAAATACCCAGTGAGGAGGCCCAGCCTTCCAGACCCAAGGTCCCCAGTTGGCCTTATTCCAATTCCTCAAAATCCAGTGGTTCAGGAATCTAAGCCACTCATCCAGATGGAAAATAGCCAGCTCCTAACTCAGTCTAGGGCAGAAGAAAGAGAAAACATTCCAGTTTTGAAGACTCCTCCCCAGGGAAGTCTAAAACAGACTTCCGGAGAAAACTAAGCTTTCTCCTCCGATGGCACAGGCGGCAAAACCTTAAGAGACTGTTTGGGGCAAGGGAAAATCCTGGGTCCAAACTGGGACAAGGCTGGTGGCTCATTTTACCACCCCATCCATAGCCAAGGGACCAGACACTCTGAGGCCAGTTCCCACTGTGCCTGGAGCTATTTCCTCTTCTGGGGCTCAGTTTCCTTTTCTTATGCTGCCGTACCTGTGATACAGTTGTCTCTTCCCCTGCCTGGCTCCCAGAAAAGTTGAAACAAAGAAAGGGAAATATAGAGGAACATTTTTTGGTGTTTTGGTTTGTTTTTGGAGGCCTGATTCAAGACATCACGTATGATAACTTTTTTGCCAAGAGGGACACAATAATTCTTCCTATCCTTACCCACATGGCCCTTTGCAATGTGACTTTGTCAGTCCTCCCATCAAGAGATGGAGTCCTTCCTCACCCCTTGAATCTGGGCTTGCCTTGTGACTTGCTTTGATTAATAGAATGCAATGAAAGCAATGTTGTGGCTTCAGAGGCTAGGCCTCAAGAAACCTTGTGCCTTCTATCCTCACCCTCTTAGACTGATCACATGAAGAGAAACTCAGATTTCTGGAGCCACGGAATATCAGCAAATAAAATGATGTTGTTTTAAGCCACTAATATTTCAGGCTGGTCTGTTATGCAGCAATAGCCATCTTATAAACCATAACAGACAACAGTCACCCCTCACCCCAGGAACTGGGCATTCCTCTTTTTTTGTGCTTACTCTTTCCTGGGCTGCTTCTAATTAAACCATCAGTTAAAAAAAAAAAAAAAAAAAAGCCTTGTAGCCCTGTATGCATCTATGTGCCAAACACAGAACAAGAGAAAAAACAATCAACCTCAAACCACAGCCAGTAAGACAGAACTTCCTGGTGACTGTGGAATCAGGGGCAGGAATGTATGGGTCCCTTTGTCCAGGGAAAGTGAGCAGACTAGAGGTTAGGAAAAGCTGGAAACCCAGTGCCCTTCTTCCACAAGGTTCAGGAAGGGGGGCTGGTCACTGGGGACATTTATCACTAATTATCCTTTAAAGCCTCAAGTTCCCCAAAGTATTTTTTTTGTATTTGTTTTTGTTTTGCTTCTTTTGAGCTTCCAAAAGAAGCAAAAGGGGCTTGCATCATGGACCCTTCCCAGGGTACACCAGGGAGTTCCAAGTCATAGTCACTGGGCAGCAATGTCCAGGCATGGGGTATCCAGGCATAAGCAGGAATAAGGTGAGCAGCTCAAGGTCAGCAACATCAGAGTTCCACCCTATCCCTCAAGCTTTACAAGGAGGTGGGGTAGCCCAGAGCAGCCTCAGTCTTAGGATGTTTCCTGTTGTCCCCCACAGGCCTCTCACCTCTGTCGTCCTTGTAACCACAGGGTACTGGGCACCATCTCCACAACTACCCCACCATGTCCCTGGGGCTTCTGGCCATCACTGCTGCCGTTACCACCGGGATTCACAGCTAGCATCTCACACTGCCGCAGGTCCAACTGCAGCCGGGGCTTTCAGCCCCAGGTGTCTGCACACACAACACATACGCGCTTGTCTGGACTTGCTCTCCCATATTCTAGCAGAGTCTGCCTTGATCTGATTCCTCATATACATCATCCATTCCTTCTTTTGACTACCTATCCAACTCCCCTCATCACCCAAGGCCCACCCAAGCTCCCTCCCCTCCGAGGAAGGCTTCCAGCCACATCCATCTCCTCAGCCTCCTGTAGCCCGATCCCTTCCACTTCGCTCCCTCTACCAACTTCCCTGCAAAGCACATCTCAGTTGGCAACTACCACTGAGACTGGGCCACTTGTCCTCCCATCTTCCATTTTTCTGTCAGACCCCGAATGTCTCATCAAGACTTGAGAACCACAAATGAAGCCATCCCATCCCTAAAGCTCCTCGCCAGCCAATCCCTAAGGCTCCCAGCCAGCCAATCAGGTGTTGAGCAGAGTCTCCAGACTTCCCCCAGGAGGTCCCCCAGCTGACTGTCCTCAGGTTTCCGTGTGCCTTGGGACACATTTTCATCCTCTGCCAACACATACTCCTGTGTCTGCCGGGGAAGACAGACATAACTTCACATGTGCCTTCCAGGAAATGCTCTAAGGAAGACTTTTAATGTGATCAAAGTTTTTTTAAACATGAAGTTTCCCATGTCTCCTCAACCTCTGTCTGTTCTAAGCCTCACCACCTACTTTTCTGAACCAATTGCCCCATTCATCAAAAGTAAATACACAGAATCTGGCCTTGCAGCCCAAGTAACAATAGACACAAAATCCTATGGAGGGTCAGTGTGACCCACATACGCCAGGCCACCATGGGTATGCCCACTGGGCCATTTTCATTGTCAGACCCCTTGTCTAGGAAACTCTGACCTCTGGCTGCATTTCAGGCTATCCCCCACCTTCTAGGACCCCTGGCAAAATCTGCCCACTTCTAGGGTGTGTCTCTTAACTGGTTGCTTTCTCCAGAAGCCTTAATACTCTGAAAGCTACACACATCCTCTTCCCAGACAATCCTAAGACCTGCCCATCACTCACAAGGAGGCCCAAAGTCTTCTTCCACCTCCACGGCGCTGAGCTCCTATTGTCCCAGGGCTAGCTCTTAGTAATGGTATACTAAACCAAATTCAAAAGTTAACAACTAATAGAATCTTGCACAATTCCCCTTCTTGTGAAATAGAAACCAGTCTACCCACTACAAAGACAGTTTGGTTGTGGGTGTCCTCCCCCACCTAAACACTGTGAACCCTAGATTTTGTTCCAAAAACAGAGACCAGACTCCCCATTCTGCACACCTCAGAAGGGCGCTGAGGGGGCAAAGGAAGTTTCTGGAAAAGGCCCAGGCAGCATGCATGACAGAACACTAAACCCTGGGAAAAAGCTAAAATAACAAGATCTCAGGCTAGGCCAGGGCACGGGGGGACAAGAGGTGGCCTTGGGACATGACTGGACTGAGGTGACTGAGGCACTTACCAAGTTTCACACTCTGTACGCGGCCCCCGATGCGGCTGGATGCCTCAAGCACAGTGACATCCGTAAAGCCCTGCTCCAGAAGTGCTTTGGCCGCAGCCAGACCAGCCAAGCCAGCACCGATCACCACCACACGAGGCTGTCCCCTTCTCCGCAGGCCACGACTGAGAGGGTCATCCGCACTGTCGCCACTGGATTCACAACTTTGCATACCGTCCACACTCGCCTCCTAGGAACCTGAAGGGGGAGGGGGTCACAGCTCACCTGCTCTGCCTTCACTTCCCACCTGCCCCAAGAGATGCTCTCTGCCCTCAAGGGGGGACCTTGAGCCCTCTCATTCTCTTCTGAGGATCTGGACAAGAGCCATCTCCAAAGGATGCAGGGAGAGAGGGAAAGAGGGAGCCATAAGGAAGGAAATAGGAAGGAGGTTATGTACTGTGGGCCCTCATCAGCAAACAGGAGAGCTGAGAGCCCATCCCAAACCCCTGAAATTCATCAATCCCACCCCAAATCAACTAGGTACTGCCTCTTCCTCAAGGGTGAGACAAGAGTCAGCAAGAAAGGATGATCAAGGTCAAAAGCAGGAGAAACTGACCCTGGTGCTGCTGACCCCGGACCAGCACAACCCAGCACAGCCCAGCATCACTGCTGTGGTCCAGCTCACACCAACCTCAGGATGCTCACATGGACCCCAGGATGCTGTACAGACCTCAGGGTGCTGGAACCAACCCCAGGATACTTGTACCCACTGCACCAGACCCTCTGCTCTCCCTCCCTGGCCTGGCCCTTCCCTGGCCCTCACTCTCCCTTGTGCTGTCTTCTCTTCTCCTCTTGCTTTCTGTTAGTCTTTCAGAGCCTAAACGAGGTGGTAATTTGGTGGGCAGGACACAGTCCCACCTTCCCCCCAGAAAGTGCCACGAGGCTGGTATTGGATGAACCTCTGCTATTCCGGGTAGATCTCCGGTTTTTTGTCCCAGGCCACCCAGCCCCTCAGTCACCACAAAGCAGCAAAGAGCCCAGGAAACAGTGGACCATGAGGACCTGTGGCACCAGAGGCCAGACATCAAATTGACAGTTACACTAAGCCAGCTTGCTCAAAGACGCCAGTCTAGGGAGCTGATGAGAGGCCCAAAGGGTCCCTGAATCTGGCCCCAGGGCTGGGAGAGGTTGCCCTTCTATTCCCAGAGTGACTACAAGGGCTTGAAGGTATCTTTGGGCCATCCCAAGGGGCCACTCAGCTCTGATCCTGTCCCTACTTCCTTCCTGACCCAAGCTGCCTTTGCTAAGGTTTCAGAGGCAGAAGTTGCATACTGTCTAGTTATCCATACTATGCATAGTATTCAAGACCTAACAACAGGGAAGTGAATTCATGAGTGGAAAGTAGCTGCTGGGTAATGGACAGGGGGCATATAAATCTAATAAAGCTAAAAAAAATCCTTCCTATGACACAGCAATTCCACTCCTAAGAAAACACCCAAGAGAAACAGGGTATACTCTACCAAATAGATACACTAGAATGTTCATGACAGCTTTCTTCACGATAGCTAAAAACAAATATCCCAAAGACACATCAACAGAAGAATAGATAAATATATTGTCTATTTGTAGTGTATTCATACAAGGTAATATTCTTCAGCAATAAACAGAACCAAACTACTCTCAACAACATTACATTGACAAAAGAAGCCAGAGACAAAAGAACAGCATATTGTATGACTCTATTTATGTGAAATTCATGAAGCGGTAAAAAGAATCTGTGATGACAGAAGAGAGATTGGGAGGAGGGAAATGAGTGAAAGGGTCAAAAGGGAACTTTCTGGTCTGGAAAGAAATGTATCTTTCTATGAATGGTGGTTAGTGCCACTATACATATGTATGCATAAACACCTCTATAACTATTCCTGGCTCACTGTAAAAAATAAAAGCTGTGCACTAACAACCTTCTTCCCACACTTCAAGGTCTGATCACTTATGTTTCCATCCCACCTCTAACACTTTTTTATCACAGATTTTAAAAGAGTTATTTTTCTAAATATGCTCAGGCTGAGAAGCTGCTCCTTGAACTCCTCTTCCCACTCTACCTGCCGATGTCACACCTGGGCACGGACAGGAGTGTCACCCCATTCCTGCCCCCAAACTCTCCAAACTGCACCCCACCTCCCATCCCCATGCTGCCCGATTCGGTGGAGGACCTATTCCCTAGAGGGCCGGAAGGTGGCGCCCGAGACACGGAGACCTTCAGAGGCAGGGGCTCCCCTCCTAGGAGAACCTGTATCCCGGCTTCCACATTCTTCCTTGGGCGTCTTCGGTCTCGCCCACCCCCACCGCAGTGATGTTCGGTTCCGCCTCCTGGGAGCGAGGAGGTCAGAGCTGGCTCGAGCCCTTTCCTCCCCTCCCCCTCTGCCGCCCTCCGCTTCCTCCCCAGGTTCTCCCTGGGAGGACTAAAATTAGAGGTGAGGGTGTGGCTGCCGGTACCAGCGCCGACAGAGAGGAAGAGTCCGCCCCGCAGCGCAGGCAAGAAGTGTGATCGACATCAGGTTTGTAAACACGCAGGGAGCTGCCGATGGGCGCCACACTGAGCACCCTGCTATGCTATGCGAGTATCGAGACTGCCCACCCTGCCCCGACGCCTCAGTTCTCCACGACTGGGGGTCTTTGCCTGGGCGTTGCTCCCTAGGCCTCCAGCCCCACCCCCAATCTGAGGCTGCCCCCCAAAAACAACTACTTTTACGCTGTAAAGGGGTGGGATTACTGCAGTGGTTCTCAGACCTTACAGGTGAAACCCCTTCTCGAAAAGCTCCTGGGGAGACCAAGGTGTACTGGGATGAAATGGGATCTCTCTACTCCCTCAAGTCCCTAAGGTCTCATGGCAGAACTCCCTTGCTCCCTGGAGCACCACCTCTGAAAACGTGGAGGAGTGGGATAACTTCAGCCTTGGGAGGCCTGTAGAGGGAAGAAACGCTTGGGGCAGCACATTGGGGTAGGGGATACCTAAACTTCCTGGCTTTCCAATCTCCATTTCTTTCTCTCTCAAGTGGTCCAGCGTGTCCTAACCTACGTTATTATGACAGTTAAATAAGGCCTTATATGGATGTCTAGAGATTGTCAGCATTTTTAAGAGCCTTGTCCAGGAAAATCATTTGTAAAGTTCTGTAGCTAAATTTTTTTTAAGATATTTATTTATTTATTTTGATTGTCTGTATTTACTTATTTTAAAAAAAGCATCTAAGAACTCATCATCTCATACAAAAACTAGAAATTGATAATAGCTAAATTTTTATTAGACTGCCTTTGGTATAGGCTTTAGGAATGGATTGTGGGAAATGTGGGCAGGTAGTTTGCCTTTAAGATGAACACAGAAAGGATGTTCCCAACATATCGGAGACCTTCAGCTTAAAGAGACATCACCCATAGGGTGCCGTGGTGCGTGTGTTAGTTGCTTAGTCGTGTCTGACTCTTGGTGACCCCATGGTCAGGCTCCTCTGTCCATGGAATTCTCCAGGCAAGAATACTAGAGTGGATTGCCATTCCCTAGCTTCCCAACCCAGGAATCAAACCCAGGTCCTCTGCATTACAGGCAGATTCTTAACCGTCTGAGCTGTAGGGAAGTCATGGTGGAAACAGGTAAACAGGGGCCATGTCAGTCACCTATTCCACTGGCCCTCACTGCTAACCCTAGTTCTGTGTCTCCTCAAGCCTTGTCCCAGATGGGCCTATCAACCCCTGGAAGCCCCTAAGCCAGAGAAGCCACAAGCACTGTCCGTAGATGGCAAAATGAGGCATCTCCATCTTCCCAGAGAGTCAATCTACCCTGGGATCCAAACTGAAGCAAAGAGAGAAAACTATACCTAGAAACACCTACTGTGTGCTGGGCCCTCAGTTAAATGCTGACCTGGACTTTTGGACCCTCTGTTATCTCAGATTGGGAGGGAGCACATTTGTTTTCTGTTGGTTTGTGCCATCTCTTCCTTTGAAATTTTTTTAATTTTATGAGAAAATGCCTTCCTGGAGAAGAAAAATCACTTAATGCTCCTTGATGCTTGCCTCTCCTTCTCTTGCCTTCAGTAAATGAATAAATAAATAACATACCCTTCCTTGATCTGTATGCACAGGAGAAACAGAACACCCTGTACTTTTCGAGCAGATAAAGGAGAGAAGAAAAAAGTGCTGGCTCAGCCAGGCAGGGAGGGAGAGGGGGAGGGGGAGGAGAAGGCGGGGGAAGGAGCAGGGACAGGGTGAAAGACTCTTGCCTTCTTGCTCCAGTTTCCAAGGCAAAACGGGGGAAGGAGGGTAGGGCTCCCATGTCCCCAGGCAGGCCATGCCTAGTAGCTTCCACCCCCATTCAAGATATCCAGATGCTCCACTGCCTCCCGACCCAACCCCCAAGCCCCTCCTACCCTCAATCCCATTTCTCTGGCCTGCAGGCCACCACCTCCCCCTGCAGGCCAGAGCCAACACTGCCCCAGCTGAACCCACCCAAGTAGCCAAATTGGAAATCAGACAGAAGAGAGGAAAAGGGGAAGAAAGGCCCTGTCCCATGGCAGGGTCACCAAAGAAGGATGAGTGAAAACTACGAGGCCAGGTGCCAAGAATGGGCACTAGCCACCGAGCGTATGTCCACTGCCACTTTCCCACCCACCTTCTCCCAACATACTCAGCAGTTTCCTTTTGTCACCCTCTGAAATTTACCCTCCAAGAAATTAAAAAAATAAAAGAGATAGTCCTGTCCAGCCCTCCAAGAAGAATTTCCTAATTGCCAGATCCTAAAAACATGTTTTAGTCCAGGCCTCCAACATCTAAATTTGCTGAGCCACTTCACTGAGCCAGAACTGAACTGGGGACACCGTGCATCTCCTTATGCTTCCTCAACCACAGTAAAACCAGTGAAGTGCCAGCACATTCACAAGGCTCAAAAACATCCTAAGTAGAAGTTCTGCCCTTACCCCTCAGGTCAAGTCTTGTCAACCCCACACCCCATATCACTGTTCCCCAGGTGCCTGCCTGCCTGCCTCCTCCGACTGAACCACACTCCTGGAGAATTATTGGGCCTATTCCAAGTTCCATCCCTTAAAGACAGCATGTTGTTCAGTCACTAAGTCATGTCCAACTCTTTGTGACCCCATTGGACAGCAGCACACCAGGCATCCCTGTCCCTCACTATCTCCCAGAGTTCACCCAAGTTCATTCCAGAGTCGGTGATGCCGTCCAACCAAGACAAGCACAGCCAGGGATTAAATCTAACAATTCATGAACACCTACTATGTACTTCTATGGGGAAGGCCTCAGCATGTCAATCCTTGACCCCTCTGAACCCAGCTGTTCTTTCTGGTTCCAGTTTTCACTCACACACACTCCCTGCCCCCTCCAAACATATACACATACTCCAACTTCACCAAAGACTCAGGTATCCCCAGCCTAGCCTCTCTGAAGGCCTATGGAAAACAATCCTCCCCACACATTACTGAAGGGGTCTCTGGGCTCTCTTAACACATGTACAGCCTTGTGAAGGACACAGAGCGTGTGCAACTGTGTGACTGCACCACTCTGTGTTAACTGAACCACCAGCAAGGCCTGTTCCACTGATGTTTCCGGAAGCTACAGACATCTTGGAAATGAGAGTTCTTTGCAGCCATCACCACCCAACCCCAGCCTGTTCCCGAAGCATGAGCATCTCACCCCCAGGAAATCCTGCTGCCTATTACTCAAGTGAGACTGCAGTTCCACAATCACTGAGCAGGGCTGAGGTCCCAGACTAGACTAGTGACCCCTTCCTCAAGCCCTGGGAGTGAATCACAAAGAATGTCAATGACCCAGGTTGGTGCAGGACGCCCCATCCCCCTCAGTATTGGAGCCCACTTCAGCCTATCAGGCTAATTCCCTCCCTAATAGTGAATACTGCAACAAAAACAGTGCCACAAGGGACTGGGCCCCCAGGAGCCCCTCACCCTTCCAGAATTGTCTCTCAGAAGAAACAAAAGTCTGCCTATCCTTGGCTCCCTTCTGAATACAAGCTCAGGCTCCCAAATGTGTCTGTCTCCCTGTCATTTTCTCAGGGTCATCCCAGGATGAATGACCATACCCCAGACAACTGTATGACCAAAGCGGTTAGCCCACCTGGCTCACCTCCAGTCACCCTTTAGAGTCCAGACTCCCAACAGCTGAAGCACTCCAAAATGGGCCTACCCCTTCCAATAAGCAGGCTTCTGTACGCCACATGCTTGCTCATGTGAGCTCTGTCCAGAGCTTTCGGGGCCACTTTCACCTTCCTTAAGCAAACTCAGGGACTTAAAATGGTCTCCTCCCAACAGATACTCCTAGTGCCCTGGAGAAGCAACCCTACCTCGGTTTCTCTGAAGGAACCCCTCTCTGCCTCAGGCTCCTCAGAGGAGGGAGGGAGTGGGAGGGAAGCTGGGATACTGGTCCTGAGGAATCTCTCTGGACTGCCTGACAGGTCTGGGGAGGGATTTGGATTCTCAAGGGCCCCCTAGACAATGCAATTATTCTTCAAATGTAAAAAACGCCCAGAAATCCCAGACCAGCTGCTTTGCACAGTGGCCCTGACAATGGGGCTCTGTGTCTGCCCATGAGGCTCCTCCCACCCTCAACCCCAGGGAAGGACTGAGCCTGAACTCCTCCTAGCCAGACCCTCTCCAGCCCTCCTCACCCAGGCTAGCCAGCCAGGAAGTGAAAAAAGTAGGATTGCTGGGCCAGGCCTGGCCAGTCACGGAAGGTAGGCTGGGGTGGGTCAATGTGGGGACAAGGCAAGAGCAGTCTGTGACCCAAGAAGACACGGGGAATGGAGGGAACACTGGCCCGGGAACCCAGAGACCTGGATTCAGGCCCCAGCTCAGTCTCTCTTGGCAGTGACCCCAGCTAGTGTCTTCCCTTCTCTGGGTCTCACCTACAAATACCTCTGAACTCACCCCAAAGGCATAGCACCTGTACCCCGTCTTCTGGACATATTTTTCTAAGCGCCATCCTCCTGCCTGCCTCCTTCAGTCTTTAAGTTTCTATTCTGTAAAATGGGGATAGATACAGCTACCTGGTGAGACTGCTGGGAGAATTCAATGATAGCACAGAAAAAAGGTGGGGCCACCTGCCAGGGTCACCTCAGAGAGGGAGGGAAAGGGAGGATGATCCCCAAAGAGACTGGTACAGAAAAGGAGGGGGCCACCTCTTCCAGGGCCCAGAGCTCCATTTCATGTGTAGAAGAACCTGTCTTCCTCTGAGCTTAGCCTCAACCTTGACCCCAACCCTAATATCAGAGTGAACCTTAGCCTTGGCATCAACCAGACTATCCCACAGCCTGTGTATGACCAACCCCCAACCTTGACTCAGCCTGACTATCCCACCAGTCTTGCCAGGGAGTGGGTGGGGAGTAGGCATCAGATATGGTGGCCATTTGCCAACTGTAAGCTCAATCAATGAAAGAGACAAAGTGTGTGGGCTGCATTCTGCAGAGCCCTCCCATCGGCAGTGTTCTCTGCCCCTCCCAGGCCAACATGGGGAAGGGGCTCTAGGGGCCACATCTTCCTTCTTGGCACTTAGACTTTTCTCCAAGCATAATGTCTTTATTACCCACATTTCTTTCCTGTAACCAAATGCGTAAAGTCCCTGAAAGCACAACTTTAAAAGGCTTTGTAAGCCTTTTTCAGAAGAGAAGTGGGGAGCCTGCACTGCATGGCAAAGAGACAGCCCTAAACTCGGTGTTTGAGGGGTTGTCAGAGCCAAGGGCATGACCCATGAAGGCACTGGTGGGCAGGACGGGAAGGCATTCCTGGGGAGGTGAGTGCTCTGGCTAGTTTATATTTCCCTTGATGCTCTTGCAAGGTGGGGTAGACTAAGTGAATTATCTTAAGAACCCAGCTTATAGCTGCCTGCAGAGACAGAAACCAGGGACTACCTGAGAAGGGGTGGAGGAGGGAAAAGAGGAAGGGGAGAAGTCAGGAAGGGATAGGGTCTTTTTGATGGGCATAAAGCTCAGCTGGCAGTGGAACCAGGGAATCCATCCTAGAGATCCCGCCCACCTTCAGCAAAAATGAGTGGATCATGCTCTGACATTGAACTGCCAGAGATCAAATTGCCAACATCCACAACCCGTACCTTGAATGAGGCCAGCCAGGACCCCGGACCCTATTAGCCAGTGTCCTGTGTCCCTAGCAAAGTCCGAAAGGCACAGGTTTCACTGTGGCTCCCTTTAGCAACCCTTAGGATGAGACCTCATGGCCTGGACTTCCCTCCTTCTGAGCAGGACCTGACATCCCAATTCTAGCCACCCCTCTAAGAAGCCCTTAACTACACAAGTGTAAGAGACCACAGAGCTGGTCACTACGACAGTGACTACACTGGCGTGAGACTGCCCTTGGTGACGTGAGTCAGGCCATGGGCAGGGGAGGGTTGATGGGAGATGGTACTCATAGTCACTCACCACCCTGGGAAGGGCTGAATCTGGAGAGAGAAAATCAGCCTCAAGACCATACCAGCCCTGTTCTGAGGCACCCAAGTCACCATGGCCCTTGGGGAGCCCCAGGAAGACACCTTTTGTTTCTCTCCTCATCCTCCTTTGTCTTTCTGTTCCCAACACCCCCCGACACACACACACACACACATACACACACACTTTTGTGTTTCCCTTGATGACTCAGCTTGCTAAATAGTTTCCTCCTTTGGGACTACCTTTAACACCATGGTTTTCATGGAAACCATGGTTCACAGGAAAAACCCTCAGAGAGGACCCAGAGTGCAGGGATGAGGTCTAACTGTAAGTGACCCAGGGAAGACTCTGTTTTCTCATCTGCAAAATGGGTATTGTCATCACATCTGTTCTCTAATGGATCTTGGGCTCCCACTCAAGTTTTTGGAGGGATATATGTTTTGCTTCCCTCAAGATGCAGCTTCCCCCTCCTTCATAGCAGAATTATTCACAATAGCCAAAAGATGGAATCCACTCAAGCGTCCATCAATGGATGAATAAACAAAATGTGGTAACTGCATACAATGGAATGTTATTCAGCCTTGAAAAGGAAGGAAATTCTAACGCATGCAACAACATGGATGAACCTTGAAGACATGATGCTAAGTGAAATAAATCAGTCACAAAAGGACAAATACTGTATGGTTCCACTCATACGAGGTACGAAGAGTAGTCAACTTCAGAGAGACAGAAAGTACAATGGGAGTTGTCAGGGACAGGGGAGTGGGGGAAAATGGAGTTAGTGTTTAAAGGGTACAGAATTTCAGTTTTAGCGGTGATGGTAGCACAACAAGGTGAATATATTTAATACCACTGAGCTACATGTTATGGATAAAGTGGTAAATTTTTTGTGTATTTTACCACAATAAAAACAACAACAATAAAGTTGAGTGACTGCTACTCTGTGACAGGCTCTTGTACAGAAACAGCCAGATGCCTCCCCGTCAAGGATTGGGGTGGCAGGTGTTTGCGTGTGTGTGCATGCGTGTGTGTGTGTGTCTGTGTGTGTCTGTGTTATTCACTCAGTCGTGTTCAACTCTTTGCGACCCCATGGAGTGTAGCCAATCAGGCTCCTCTGTCCATGGGATTTCCCAGGTAAAAATACTGGAATGGGTTGCCATTTCCTTCTCCCAGGGAATCTTCCCAACCTAGGCATTGAACCCACATCGCCTGCACTGGCAGGCAGATTCTTTACTGTCTGAGTCACCAGGGGTGACAGGTGCCACAAAGCAAAGCAGATAAGAGGAGAGGCAGCTGCTCTGTATGGGGAGGTCAGGGAAGCCTCTCTGACAGAGTGACACCAGAGCAGAGGAAGTGAGAGGCAAGAGGGGGCCAGAGCCTACAAATGCTGTGGTGACCTCCTGCGGATCTGCTGAATGAAGGAATGTGGGAGTGAGAGCAAGGATGGGGTCAGGATGACTTGGGTGGCCAGTCATGACACCAGGACCAACCCTTACAAGTTCTCTGTCAACTGGTCGTCTCCTTTCCCCCTCACAACAAGCCTGTGAAGTAAGAAAGACAAAAATTGGTTCAGGGACCCACAGGCAGGAGAAGGGCCCTGGTGGCCTGATTCCAGAGCCCAGTTCTTTCCTTGGGGCTTCAGGAGAGTTAGGAATGCTTCTCCGGGCCACCTCCCATTGCAGGGCTGAGCCTGCCCCCACACAGCTGAGGGCCCCTCTCCCAGCCCCACTGCATAAGACATCACTTGCAGGCGCGGCCTTACCCAGCCCCTGACCTGAGCTAGTGTGCCCACATGGAGATCCACCCATTCAGAAGACAGGGCACTTGAGGCCAAGGAGGTGTGAGCTGGCAGATGAAGAGGTAGCCTCCCGGCAGGGCTTCTCCCCTCTCCCTGCCAGGAGCCGCAGCCTCATAGTTCTGGAGGGAAGGAAGTCAGCACAGTCAGCAGTTTCCAATGACTCTTTCAAAATCACTCACAAGAACTGAGGCTTGTGAGACAGCTCAGCCAGGCGCAGTTCCCCCTTGCTTGCCCCTCGTGACTCTGCACAAAGCCGATCTGTGCTTCAGTTCCAGCCCTGAGGGGGTGGGGGGCTCTCTAAGTAGAGTGGGGACCCCACTCATGGCTCTCTCAAGGAAAGATTTTCCTCTCTAAGAGAGGCTCTGGAGCCACAGATGGGGCTCCCAAGCTACGGGAGGGGTCCCCATTCTACTCAGCCCAGGACTCAGGCTCCTAATGGCATAGTTGAGATATCCAAGGCTTTTGCTGGTTCAGGCAGCATTTGCAGGAAGAGGCTCCCCTTCATTCTAAGCTCCCTTCCTGCAAAGCTCCCTCTTCTCTGCTCATCACCCCCAAACTCAACATGGTTTATCACAGAGCACAGGTGGCATGCATGATCATGAAGAAAACATCCCTCCACAGTCCAGTTACTAAATAAACCCCAGAGCAAATCTCTATTTATTGAGCCCTTTGTGTGCCAGACCCTGTGCTGGGCACTTTCCATTCATGGCATCATTTAATCCTCCCAAACACCCTAGTGCCCATTTAAAAGATGAGGAAACAGGCTCAGAAACGTTCACAGGTGTGACGGAGGCCACCCAGACAGAGTGAAAGGCAAAGCAGGCTGGTCAATGCCCAGCTCAGCTCTCTACCCTGCACTTGCCCACCTCTCGGGCCCTCAGTCAGCCTTCCGGGGCAGCAGGCCTGAGCACAGTCCTCTATCTGGCACTCTGTCTTACCCCTCCCCATACAATGACACTGTACAAACTGTACCAGGCACCCAGGGCTAGCTACACTGCCAAAACTTGCTTCCCAGAGGCCACTCGCCTCCTGGCCAAGGCATTAGTCAGGTGGGGTGTGGGTCCCATGGGGACTGACTTAAGGCTTGCCAGACCACAGCCCTTTGCCCTTGGTTTTACCCTCCATAAATAGTGACAAGGATAGTGATTTTGGTAGCACAAAAGAAAGTTCTAAGAGCGGCTAAATGATAATTCCCTCTAAACAGTCACCTCTTCTCTCTGGCCCAAGATTTTCCTCTCCTGGTAACTCCAAGGTGGTTTAACTGTGCTCTCCTTATACAGGATCACCCAATAAAGAGCTCTTCATAAAGTTCAACCCTGAAGCAGAACACCACCACCCTCCACCCCTGCTATCACCTGCCAGCCTCAGAAAGAGCTGGAACCAAGTCAGAAAAGCCAATGGTGTTCATTTCAAAATGCATATGTGGGCCCCATGATTTAATCCATAAAACACCTACAGAGTTTAAACACTGAGCTTAGACAATAAACATATTCTTCAAGTTCTTTTGTTGAGTTCAAAGACAAACTTAAAAACTCACCAGCTTTTAGAATCAAGAAAAGTCTGTTCTTATAATTCTATCATCGCTGTTACCACTATTTTTCACTGAGTATGTCTGAGGTACAGAGGGCAATGCTAAGCATTTGGCATGGAATGTTTAGGTTAATCATGTCAATATCCCCCTTCTACAGAGGACAAAACTAAGTGAGTTTCAGAGAGGTTCCACAACCTGTCATCTGGCAATCTAAAATATACTAAGATATTAAGGCTCAGATTTTACTCTTTCTTAAAGCCAGAGAATGAATCAAATTCATCATCTTTTCTTGAGTTACTTTCTCAGATTAACTCAAAATTTTGCACTAACTGTATATGATTTTTTAATTTTCCAAAACAGAAGAAAGTAAAAGAGATATGTGCGTTCAACACTTAAAGACCTCACTTAAAAAATCTTTCCTATGAACATTTGCCCACTGGTGGTCGTGTGTGTCTCCTACTTAGCTGACTTAAGGTCTAGCTATTTGCCTGTCCACTGAGAGCATCCATCAGCCCTCTCTCCCTGGAGTCAGTAGTTTGGGGTGGGGCTGGGCTGGACTGGCCTGGGGAATAGGTCTGGTTGTGGGTAGGAAGGCATGGTTGAAGGTGTGGAGATAGGCTCTGAGGGGTCTGTGACTTGAGAAAAGGATATCAAACCAGATGTCCTAGAACCCAGATTTGAGACCCAATCATGCTACTTGCTGGCACTGCCAGCATTCCCATCTTTGGGAAATAGCTCATGCCCCATGCACCACAAGAAGAGGAATTATGTGTCCATCAGGGCCTCGAACAAGGCTGCAGAAGGTGGCTGGGTTCTTTGTTCTGTTTCCTAATAAATTACAACTCATTTCCAACTTATGCTGCTTCTCTTGGTCTTAAATCAAACCTTCCTTAACACCCTCCCCCAAGAAGCAGCTAAAGAATCTATCTGCCAATGCAGGAAACATGGGTTCGATCTCTGGTCTGGGAAGATCCTACATGCCACAGGGCAACTAAGCCTGAATGCCACAACTTCTGAGCCTGTGCTCTAGAGCCCAGGAGCTACAACTACTGAAGCCTGCATGCCTAAAGCCCTTGCTCCAACAAGAGAAGCCACCGCAATGACAAGTCCAGGCATCACAATTACAGACTAGCACCCAGTCACCACAACTAGAGAGAAGGCCACGGCAACAGTGAAGACCCAGCACAACCGAAAATAAATAAGTTATTTTTTTTTTAATGGAATCTAGACTGAGAGGCAGGGGTACTGAATTTACCTGCCCCAACACAGCTAAGCCACCCTGGTTTGGCTGAATCCAAATGTTTTTCTTCATCCCCTCCTACTGACTCCTGATTTAGAGAGAGCAGGAGAAACCTTGGGTTCCTGCCTGTTTGAAGAAGAAAGAAACAGGGGCAAAGGAAGAAGAAAGTGCAGCTGAACTGGGTAAGAAAGCTCACTGAGCACCCAGGGCCTCCCTGAGGGCTGTTGTCAGCACCACGTAGGGCTCTTACCTACATGCACTATTATGGCAATTTCTGGATCGTTGTTTGAAATGCCATACCATCACCTCCATCACCTCCACCTGAGCTGCTGAACAGAGTCCTCACACCTCAGAGGAAATGAGGTGTGGCAAGGGGCAAGGCAGGGTGACCTCACTGACCTCCTCTCCCAGCTACAGGGGAGGCAGGAGGAGCCCAGGCCCAGGGATTCTCCCTGTCTTACACTTTAGACACCCCTTCCGAGAAAGTGACAAAAGTGAGATTCTTAACCTTTTGGGAAAATGACTCAGAGCTCTGAAAATGACTACGAGCAGTTCACTCTTCCCTGGCCCCATGCTTGAGACATGAAAGGGTGCAGCAATTCTCTTAGGAAGCCCAATAGGGAGTCCTGTACTCCTCACCCACCATCACACCCAGCCACTTTTCTCACTAAAACACTGTTCTGATCAAACCACTGCCCTGCCCAAAAGCCTTCAATGGTTCCCAGTGGCCTAATGAATGAAGATAGGTCCCTGACACCTCTTCCCTGCCCTCAGGCCCCTTGTCTTCTGCACACACCCACTGGACCCCAAGACTCCCACACCCAGACCTGGCCCACAGGGCATGTGAAACCTCCGCCTTCTGCCCAGATATCCCCACCCTGCTAGCCACTCCCCTAGAAAGCCAGTCCTCACTCACTCTTTCTCTCACCCTTCCAGATCACTCTTCTGTTCTAATCAAGACCCTACCCCAAGCCTCAAGGTGAGTGCAAAGAAAAAGAGAGCAAGCCAGACTGTCAGGCAAGAAAAGGGAAATTTATTAGAGTGAAACGAGAGGGTGATTGGCCCTTAAGGAGAATTCTGACAGGGTCTTTCTTATACCCTACCAATGAAAAATTCTCTGAAGGGATGGTTAATTTTTAGCCTGTAGTTGAGTCCTGTGGTCACGTAGCCAGAGGTCTGGAATCTGGTGGTCTCATAGGTTTGAGAAGTTAGGCCAGTGAGAAAACAGAATGTCATTTGGGCAATTTGGTCATTTCAAGAATCACTGTGATTTTATTCTTTGTTTGCGAGGTCAACATAATGAGCCATCAACAATGAAACCCCATGTGGGCCCTATCAACGCTCTCTCCTGACCTTCAGTTCAGTTCAGTTCAGCCGCTCAGTTGTGTCCGACTCTTTGCGACCCCATGAATCGCAGCACGCCAGGCCTCCCTGTCCATCACCAACTCCCGGAGTTCACTCAGACTCATGTCCATTGAGTCGGTGATGCCATCCAGCCATCTCATCCTCTGTCGTCCCCTTCTCCTCCTGCCCCCAATCCCTCCCAGCATCAGTCTTTTCCTGACCTTTGTGTCTTTCAAATCTCTGACAGTCCGCTTCCCTGGATCCTCCTGGAGACACTGCTTGCAGCCCTGTCAATCACACTAAGAGCAGGCAACAAGAATCTGGGTGTCACACAACCCTAAAAGGAGATAGCATTATCCTCACAGTACCAATGAGATTGAGGCATAGAGAGGTTTAGCTTGTTGCCCAGGGATCACAATCCCACTCTCTGAGATTAAAGGATGGGAGAGAACTTGTAGGGCAAGAAGACAGCAGGGGATGATGGGGTAAGAGGCCCTCCTAGAATCCCTAAGACTCAGGCCTGGCTACTGTTGGGTCCCTTGCCCATCCACCAAGTGAAGCAAAGCTTCCTAGAACCCGAGGCCTAGAACCCAGGACTGGTTCTGGGCCCCAGTCCCCTCCTGGCCATCCCTCCCTCTACAGTGCTCTTTTCTTCCACTGACTGTCCAAACTGAACCCACACCACCAAGTCCCCCTCTCCCAGGAAGCTATTGCTCCATCCTGCCTCCCCTCCCTGGCACTTCTGGGCCCACCTGTCACCCATGTTTATAGCCTCTCATGGAACAACATCCTCCCACATCAGCCCCTCCCATCAGGTGTTTTATTGGTCAGTTAGTCATTATTAGGATGTCTTCAAAAAATTTTTCTTTCTATGATCAAATCAGTTTAGGAAATACCAGTTTCTTTTCTACAGGACTTGTCAGAGTCTTTTAAATGCATTCTGAATCTCCCAGAGTTGTACAGTGGCTTTTCCAGTTTCTACCCTTGTTTGTCCCCTGAAACCTTGAGGCTTCTCAGAACAGTCTTTGAGAAACACTTCCTCCTCCCAACCCCTCAGGCTCCCCTGGTGGCTCAGCAGTAAAGAATCAACCTGCCAAAGCAGGAGATGCAAGTTCCATCTGCAGGAGAAGGAAATGGCAACCCACTCCAATATTCTTGCCTAGGAAATCCCATGGACTGAGGAGCCTGGCAGGCTACAGTCCATGGGGTCACAAAGAGTTAGACACGACGACTAAACAGCAACAGTCCACCCTTCAGGACAGCCTGCACAGCAGGGAGCACATGGGTAGGAATCAATGAGGGGAGCACGGGGTCCCCTTTTAGGAGTTATGAGTGACACTTTGGGAGCTCAGCCTGAAAGCCCCTCTTGGCACTGCCCAGGGCAGCAGAACCAGTGTCTTTAGTGTCTGCTCTTCCTACCTTACTCCTTGGAAGGAAAGTTATGACCAACCTAGATGGCATATTCAAAAGCAGAGACATTACTTTGCCAACAACGGTCCATCTAGTCAAGGCTATGGTTTTTCCAGTGGTCATGTATGGATGTGAGAGTTGGACTGTGAAGAAGGCTGAGCACCAAAGAATTGATGCTTTTGAAGGGTGGTGTTGGAGAAGACTCTTGAGAGTCCCTTGGACTGCAAGGAGATCCAACCAGTCCATTCTGAAGGAGATCAGCCCTGAGTGTTCTTTGGAAGGAATGATGCTGAAGCTGAAACTCCAGTACTCTGGCCACCTCATGCGAAGAGTTGACTCATTGGAAAAGACTTTGATGCTGGGAGGGATTGGGGGCAGGAGGAGAAGGGGACGACCGAGGATGAGATGGCTGGATGGCATCACCGACTCGATGGACATGAGTTTGGTTAAACTCTGGGAGTTGGTGATGGACAGGGAGGCCTGGCATGCTGCGATTCATGGGGTCGCAAAGAGTTGGACATGACTGAGCGACTGAACTGAACTTCCTACCTTCCTTTGGGTAAGGTGACTGCCTACACTTCTGCTAGGGTCTAGAGGGACCTCCTTTGACCAGGGGCCTCAGATAATACCCTTCAGGCTATGCAAAGCCCAGAGAACAAGGGGTCTTGGGAGACTCCCCCAAATCAAGCTGGACAGCTCTTCTAGGCAAATCACTCTCTGTACTCCATCTTTAGCACATGAGTTTCGGTAGTAATCCAGGATTAAAATGTATTAAGCTGCCATTCTGGGAAGATGCAGTGTTCCGTTCAACAAACCCTGCAACTCTCCCCACTGCTTCCCAGGGAGGAGACTGAATCCCTCAATTGACAGGAAACTGAGGCCTCAAAGCAGAGCAGACACTTGCTTGTAGTGACCCAGCCAGGGGCAGAGCAGAGAGAAGCATTCAGGCCTCCCACGCCCATGTGGCCCAACAGCAACTCATGCAACCATCAGGGCAGCTTCAAGGACTCACACAGGCCAGGCAGCGATAAGGGTTACTTGCTGGGGGGTAATGGCTCAGCAACTGGGGAGACTTTCGGGGCTTTGAGGAGAAGATGGCATGTCTAGGGCTGGAGTCAGCTGTTTCCCTAATCTCCCTGGCCACACCCTGGCTAGAGGAAGGGTGCTCACTCCAGATTGGCTAACCATAGGCCGGCTTGGCTGTGGGGAGAGATAAGATGCCCTGCATGCTACCCACGTGTCATCTTGCCCTAGGGCAGTCACCTAAGATACTTTCTCATGGTTTTGGGAGCTCCTCAAAGTCTGGCAACCTAGAAATCAGGTTTGTGTTCCCAATCTGAGACCCAAGTTCCCAGAAGCCCCTCACTTGGCCCCACCTCCCAACAGAGTAGCCCCTCCATCCCATACCCTCTTCATAACTCCCCCTCTGCCCTGCCCTCATACAAGTAGTCTCTACACCTCCCCCAACACAGTCCACAGGAGCCAAGACAGTCTCATTTACCTGTTTCAGGTCTCACCTGATCTGTGCCCATCCCTGCATCTGCCTGGCCCAAAGTCCCCAGTCTCAACCCTCACTACACAAAGATAACCCATAAGCCAGCAGCATCACACCAACTAGGAGCTTGTTAGAAATGCAGAGTCTTGGGCCCCATCCCAGACCTACTGAAATGGAACCTGAATATTAACAAGCTGCCCAGATGACCCACATGTATGCTAGAGTTTGAGCAATACTTTTATAGACCACTGATGTAATCAAGTCCTTGCATCCATGGCAAGCTTCAACGGCTCCTTGGGGGCCTAGTGAATCAAGTCTAGACTCAGTGACTTGGCAATCAATGCTTCAGCTGACTTGTCCAGGCTTGGGCTCCTGCTCCACCTCAGGAAAACCATCCCATCCTGTGTTGGCCAAAGCCACCCAGGACTTCAAAGGCCCCTTAAAGCACCACCTCCTCCAAGAAGCTGTTCTGAACCACGTTCCACTGTATCACATCTGGCTTGGCTCACTCTTCTTTCCTGATGAGTGGGGACCCAGTCCTGTGTTCCCAGTGGCTCCAAGCACCAGGATGGGGCACAGATGTCAGGTGCCAATTCCAGGTAACAAGACCCAGTGCCAGTTATTGGGAAGTCCACACTCACCTCTAGCCTGTCTTCACCTCAACTCGCAGACAAGGACTCGGGCAGGGTGGACAAGCCCATTGCATACTTCAGAGAAGAAGCACTCCTCAGAAACATGGGCTTAATGAGCTTCCAGCAACAATGTGGAAAATGCAGAGGAGAATGCCTCCGAATCTCCCTCTTTTCCTGGGGGACTGGGAGGTCTGCTGAGATAGATAAGCAGATCCCCTAAAACCTGGGGTCAGAATGTGGAGCAAGGAGACTCCATCCCTGTGTGGTCAACAAACCTTTTTTCTGCCTGTTTAGCCAGGCCCCTGGAAGGCCAAGTCACCTGCCCCAAGGCATCCTCATGACCAAACAGAAAAGCCTCAAAGGACAGGGCTGCCACACCCTCCTGCCCACCCTCTCCTTTCTGGCCCAGTTCCTGCAGGCTGGCATCCCATGAGAAGTCCTTGCTCCTTTGCCCTGGGTCTTCAAGAAGGTATTCAAGCATGGACCTCAAGGAGTTCCTGGCTTCCACAGCCTCTGGGGATCAAATAAAAAGTCTCTGGACTCTTATTTTACAGACACAGAAAGAAGTAAGGACAGGGCCAATACTGAAGGAGAGTAAGCTCTTTTCAGTTCCCATTTCTCTGTTCCCCCAGCTCTGCTCCCACCTTCAACCCAGCTCTACTTAGACCCCCATCCAGGTTTCCCAAGGTCAAGTCTGAACCTCCACCTCATAACATCCTAGATTGAATCCAGAACAGGCTAGTTTATCTGCAGAGCTCCTATCTGACCTCTCTGGAGTCCCCACAGGCAGATGAAGAGGGCAATGGGGCAATGCTGAATCAAAGACGTGACATTCTAATGGTAGCATCTCAAGCAGGGAGCTGTTTTTGTACCAGAAGAAAATGTCCTCCCTAGCTCCCCAAAATCGCATTATGCATGACACCCCATTTGGCTTGGGCACAATGCCCCTCCTAGAAGAAAAGGAGAGGCATGAAACAGACAGACTCAGCCACCCACTCTGAATAAGGACCCCTTCTACCTTAGAGGGTTTGACTTCTTTCCTTCCTCTCCAGCCCCAAGGCCAAGCACCTTTGGAAGTCAGGAAAAAAAACACTTGTTAAAGACTTCAGCTCACTTGTCTGAGAGGTAAGAAAGAAGTGACAGAGTAGAGTGACTTAGAGCATGGATTCTGAAGCCAGATTGCCTAAGTTCAAATCCTTGCTCTGTGACTATTGAGCTGGATGACTATGCCTTGGTCTTCCAATCTGTAAAATGGGAATAAGACCTACCTTATAGAGCTGTTAAGAGGATGAAAGGAGCTAATATTTGCAAAGTCCTTAGAATACTGCCTGGCACTCAGTGAGTATACCAGGGTCCTGGACTAGCCTCTTGGCCTCTGCTCAATTTCTCCCACCCAGGACACCCTCTTTTCTCCCTGTTCTATCCCAGCTCAAAGCCTTTCCTAGGCATGCCAGCCCAGTTGTGATCTGAACCCCAAGCCCCTAGGTCTAGCACTCACCTCACAGTGTTATCTTGGTCCATCACCAGTCTCCCTGACTAGGGCTGCGCTTCCCGCCCCCAGATCTGAGGACCTTGACTCCTAGCCCTTCATTCTGAGAACACTAGCCAAACAGCTCAGTTCTCAGCTGGGCTCCTTTGTGCAAACAGGAGAGCTGTGGGTGGGAAGATAAAGGACTAGAGACCCCCAGACCTCAGCTTCTTCCTCCCCTTCAACTCTCTGCCCCCAGGGCTGGGTACCCAGCAGTCACCCAAGAAAGTAACCTGAAATAAAACTCTGGCTGCCCAGGCCATCTCTATCTCCTGAGTCAGAAAACACACACAAGCGCACAGGTACAAACCCTTATGTTGATCTAATCTGGATCTCCACCAGAGGGAGCAAAGGAAATCATTGATCCCCAACCCACAGCAATCCACATCAACTCCACACCCCCCAAATCCATCCAATCTCCCACTACATGTACAGGCCTGCCTTTAAGCCATTTGTACCGTCTCTACTTCCCTTTTCCCACTGGCCCCCTCAGATTCTTGCAGTGATTTGCACAACTGCTTTCAAGGAAAGAAAATTAAAGTCCTATGATCACTTGAGATTTACAGAGGGCTCCTGCACTGCCTGACCTTCCCACCTGGCTGAAGATTTCCTGAGTATTGGCTGCATTCCAGGCATTCTGCTAGATGGTCCAGATGCAACAGTGGGCCAGTCCTTAGGACGCCACACAAAGTAAACAGACAACTGCAACAAATGGTTATGAACTGTGATAAGCACAATGAAGAAAGCGAACCACATGCTATGATGAATTACAAAGAATGATGGGAAGACATATTTGAGGTAAGACCTGAAAAATAAGGAGCAGAGCCAGTCCAGTAGAAAACATTGGAAATACTTTCTAGGCAGAGAAAACAGCACAGGCAAAGGCCACAGGGCAGGAAAAAGCTTAGGTGTTCAAACAGCAGAAGTGATTCAGGTGTGGCTGTCAGAAAAATGCAAAGGGGACAGTGGTCAGGATTAGCCGAGGGGAGGTCAACAGTGACCAGATCATGGAAGACCTGAAAGGCCAGGGGAAAGCTTTGAAATTTTACTCCAAGTACAAAAGGGAGCTGTTTAGGCTCTTAGAGGAATGAGACTACTCAATATTTTTCTAAATTGTTCTTGTTGCTGTTAAAATGGATTTGAGGAGGCAATTGCAGACTTGGGGAAAGCAGGCAGAAGCTACTACAGTATTAAGGCAAGACAGAAAAGATAGCTTGGCCTGGGGCAGTAGCCTGGGGCAGTAGCATGGAGTCAGAGTATGAAGAATAGGCCTGAGATAGATTTGGCAAAAGAACTTGCTGTAGTACCAGCTATGGAGAGAAGGAAAAAGATGCCACCTAGTTTCCTGTCTTTGACGGCAGGTGGGTTATGGGGCCTTTACTGAGATGGGAAGGCCACAGGAGGGCCATGCTTGGGGACTGCAGTCAGAACTCTGTTTCATCCATATTAAGTTTTCATACCTATAACATCATAAATCATTAGAATGTGGCTGGATAGAGAGGTTAGAACTGAAGATAAAATTTGCTACATAAAATTATAAGAATGAAAATGATATACATTTAAGATTTGTGCTTGTAAATTAATGTTTGAAATTAGTGATTTTAAAAATTATAAGAAAAAAATGAGAGCTTGAGGGGAACGTAAATAGAAGGGACTCAGGAGAAAGGAGGGGGCTAAGAACAGAGCCCAGGATCCTCCAACATTTACAACTGTGTGAAAGAGTCATCCTTAAAAACAAGTAAGGAAGGGCTTTGGTAGGAGGAAAGGGGGTTTGTGAGGAAGAAAACCAAAAGTCAAGACAGGACATTACAAAGAATGATCTAGACCAAGGGAGGTCAAGGAAGATCTGCTTATAGGGGAGTATAAACCACTGGAGACCTTTACTAGGGCAGTTTCAATGAAGCAGTGGGACCAAAGCCAGGTCAAGTGAGCTGAAGAACAGAGAGACCATAGGTACAGGCAGCTCTCTGGAGAAGTATTACTGTGAAGGGAAGTGAGGTCATCTGTAGCTGGGGGAGAATAAGGGATGAAGAAAAAAGGTGGGGGAGGGTCATAAAATGGAAGCGGGTGTTGCCAAAGCATGTTAAGAAGGTACTGTTGTGAATGATCCAAGAGGAGAGGTAACTGAAGAATGAGGGACAGGGAGCAGACTACGTTGGAATCCTAGTGGAGGCATTAGCCGGAGGCAGGAACTGGGATGCTTCGACCCCAGCTAACTAGAGGAAAAAGGAGGAGGGGCAAAGATGCAAAAACGCAGATGTGGGTCCTTCACTACACACTTTCAGATGCATGCATACCCATTCCAATGACCCCCTAAACACCTGCCGTTTTGCTGCCTGCTCCAAACACAGACAAGTTACCCACCTACTTCGCAGTCTAGCACGGGATGTGCCACCACCGGCAGATCCTGCAACCAACCTGTGGGCACAACTCACCACAGTTGCCAGCTACAGCGCTTGTCTTATCAGGCCATGCCTTTTCCTGGTGCAAGCTCCGAGGGGGTCTCCAGGCCTCTCATCGGCTCTATCTCTAAGCCCCTCCCCCAAATTGAGCACTCAACACTCCCTACCCCTTTCCGAGAAGGTAGGGAGCCTAACCTACAGCAGCCTGTGAGCCCCTAGTTGGCTCTTCGGAGAGAGCTGCTCCCCACCCTGTCCGGGGGACTCCTCCCATACCCCCCGCGAGGAGACTACCTGGAGGCCCTTTGGGAGGACTGCTCAGCCTCTTCCAGCGTCCCGAGCATCGCCCTGGCGCCTTCTCTTCCCTCCCCAGTGCCCACCCTCTGGGTCGCCAGAGCAGTCGCGGGGCGTCAGCGCCCGGCTTTGTCTGCTCCCATCGAGGACGCCCGCCGGGCGCACTGGGTGCTCTCCTGTCGCACGCAGCCCCAGGGTCCCGCCTGCCCTCCACCCCAGCGCAGCCCCTGCCCCGGGAACCACCGCCACCGGGTCGGACCGCCGCCTCCCGCAACACGAGCAAAGGGGCGCGGCACCCACCGCCCCCGCTAGCCTCCGGGAACACCGGACACCCTCGCCCTCTCGCACGACCGCCGCTCTAGCTGCCGGAGCCCCGGACCGGCCGAGCCCTCGGGGCTGCTGCGGGCCCCTCACCCTCCCGCGGTCGACTCAGCCCCAGCCTGCGCCCGAATGGGGCCGGCGGCCGGGGGTCGAGGATCGGGGAGCAGGCGCGTGCTGTACCTTTCCCTGCTGAGCCGGGGAAGAGAGTTTTCCGCGAGTGGCGCTCCACCTCGGCCTCCTCCGCCTCCCCTTCTCCTCAGCCGCTTGGCTTCCTCCTCCAGCCGCTGCTGGGACCTTAGGGGCCCGAGCCAGCCGCCGCGGCCTGTGTGGGGCCCCGTTCAGCCTCGCGTCCCCGACCCACCCCGCCCAATCCGTTCAGGCCCAGCCCCCGCTCCGCCTCTAGGCGGGGACGCGCCGAGCTCCTCCCGGGCTCAACCGGACAGGGGCGGGGAGGCTGGAGGCCGCGTTGGCAGAGGACCTCTGTGTCCCTTCTTGCAGAGGGACAGGGACCCAGCGCTCCCCACCTGAGCTCCAAAGTCCCCTCCTCAATCTAGGCACCTAACGTTCCCACCTGCCCCCGAAAAGAAAAGCAGTTAGTCCAGCCCTGCCTGCCCTGTGCTTGGGCATAAGGTGGAGCCTGCCAGGCAACAAACAGAGCTAGGCCCCTGGACTCAGTTTACCTGCAGAACTCCAAACCCTACCGTCGAAAGGAAGAGGAACCTCTCTCTCCTCCCAGAGCTGCCTGCACTTCCGCAGATCCACTGGATCTCAGTTGGGGGCGCAGGGAGGGGGGCCGGGGGAGGAGGTCCCTAAGGGGCTACCTCTAGCCTCAGATTGTCTGCAAGACCACTTCACACCCAGCCACCACCACCCCTTCCCATGCCACCTCACATTAATACTGGTGCGGAAATCTCAGCATCTCTGTACACTGGTGCCAATCAAATCTCAGAGACAGAGTCTTGGGTGAAGTAGAAAAGGATTAGCTTTAGTGCTTTGCCCGCAAATCAGGCCACAGCTAGCTCATGCCCTCAAAACTATGTGTCCCAATTTGGGGAAGATAGTGAGAAGTTTTATATTAATTGTTTAAAGAGGGCGTGATCAGCTCCTGGACATTCTTCTGCTGGGCTGGTGGTGAGGTAAGGAGGAGTCAGCATCATTAACCTTCAGGTCCAACTGGTCTGGGGTCTACCTGCTTGTGGGCAGCATACCATCATTAATCATTAACTTCCCCCACCTGGAGCAGGTTTCAGTATCTATGAAATATCTTAAAGATGTTGTTGTGTGTATCTCTTGAATAGCAAGGAGAGATAAAGGGGCCTTCTTAAATGAAAAGAAATAGAGGAAAACTAAAGACTGGGAAAGACTAGATATCTCTTCAAGAAAACTGGAGATATCTAGGGAACATTCCGTGCAAGGATGGGCAAGATAAAGGACAGAAACAGAAAGAACCTAAGAGAAGCAGAAGAGGTGGCAAGAACAGAAGAACTATACAAGAAAGATCTTAATGACCCAGATAACCATGACAGTATGGTTACTCACCTAGAGTCACACATCCTGGAGTGTGAAGTGAAGTGGGCCTTAAGAAGCATTACTACGGAAAAAGCTAATGGAGATGACAGAATTCTAGCTGAGCTATTTAAAATCCTAAAAGATGCTGCTGCTAAAGTGCTGCACTCAATATGCCAGCAAATTTGGAAATCTCAGCAGTGGCCACAGGACTGGAAAAGGTCAGTTTTCATTCCAATTCCAAAGAAGATCAATGCCAAAGAATGTTCAAATTACCAGGCAGTTGTGCTCATTTCACATGCTAGCAAGATTATGCTCAAAATACTTCAACAAGCTAGGCTTCAACAGTACATGAAGCGAGATGTACAAGCTAGATTTTGAAGAGGCAGAGGAACCAGAGATCAAATAGTCAACATTTGCTGGATCATGGAGAAAGCAAAGGATTTCCAGAAAAACATGTGCTGCTACTCATTGACTCCACTAAAGCCTTTGACTGTGTGGGGGTCAAAAGAAATTGTGGAAAATTCTTAAAGAGATGGGGGTACCAGACCATCTTGCCTGTCTCCTGAGACGAACCAGACATGGAACAACTGACTGGTTCAAAAACTGGGAAATAAGTACAATAAGGCTGTATATTGTCATTCTTCTTATGAAACTTATATGCAGAGTACATCATGCAAAATGCCAAGCTGGATGAATCACAAGATGGAATCAAGATGACTAGGAGAAATATCAACAACCTCAAATATGCAGATGGTACCACTCTAAGGGCAGAAAGTGAAGAAAAACTAAAGAGCTTCTTGACGAAGGTGAAAAAGGACATTGAAAAAGCTGGTTTAAAACTCAACATAAAAAAAACTGAGATCACAGCATCTGGTCTCATCACTTCATGGCAAATAGAAGGGGGGAAAGTAGAGGCAATGACAAATGTTATTTTCTTGGGCTCCAAAATCACTGCAAATGTGACTGCAGTCATGAAATTAAAAGATACCTTCCTCCTTGGAAGGAAAGCTATGACAAACCTAGACAGGAATTAAAAAGCAGAGATATCACTTTGCCAACAAAGTCAATATATTTGTTTCCAATTCCAAGCTTGGTCTATTTGCAGCATGACAGGCCAGTTAACCCAGCAGCAAGCTATTGAGACAAGGAATATGACTTTATTCAGAAAGCCAGTTGACAGAAGAAAATGGTTGACAAATGTCTCAAAATAACCATTTTTTATTCCAGCTTCTTTTATAGGACAGAATGGGGGAGGAATTGAGGAAGTAAAAGCCAAGTCTATACCCCCACCACTAATGCCAGAGAAGATGAAGTTGAACAGTTCTATGAAGACCCACAAGACCTTCTAGAATTAACACCAAAAAAAGATGTCCTTTTCATCATAAGAGGTTGGAATGCAAAAGTAGGAAGTCAAGAGATAACTGGAGTAACAGACAAGTTTGGCCTTGGTGTACAAAATGAAGGAGGGCAAAGGCTAACAGAGTTTTGCCTAGAGAACATACTGGTCATGGCAAACACCCTTTCCAACAACACAAGAGATGACTCTACACATGGACATCACCAGATGGTCAATACCAAAATCAGATTGATTACATTATTTGCAGCCCCGAGATGGGGGAGCTCTATACAGTGAGTAAAAACAAAACCTGGAGCTGACTATGGCTCAGATCATGAGCTCCTTACTGAAAAATTCAGACTTAAATTGAAGAAAGTAGGGAAAAACCACTAGGCCATTCAGGGATGACCTAAATCAAATCCTTTGTGATTTTACAGTGGAAGTGACAAACAGATTCAAGGAATTAGGTCTGATAGACAGAGTTCCAAAGAACTATGGACAGAGGTTCATAACATTGTACAGGAGGCGGTGCCCAAAACCACCCCCAAGAAAAAGAAACACAATATATACAAATAGTTGAGAAAAAAAGAGAAACGAAAGGAAAAGGGGCAAAGGAAAGCTATCCCATCTGAATGCAGAGTTCCAAAGAATAGTAAGAAGAGTAAGAATAGTAGGAATAGTAAGGAGAGATAAGAAAGCCTTACTTAAAGTAAAGACTGCTGCTGCTACTGCTGCCAAGTTGCTTCAGTCGTGTCCGACTCTGTGCGACCCCATAGACGGCAGCCCACCAGGCTCCCCCCGTCTCTGGGATTCTCCAGGCCAGAACACTGGAGTGGGTTGCCATTTCCTTCTCCAACGCATGAAAGTGAAAAGCAAAAATGAAGTCGCTCAGTCGTGTCCGACTCTTAGTGACCCCACGGACTGCAGCCCACCAGACGCCTCCATCCATGGGATTCTCCAGGCAAGAGTACTGGAGTGGGGTGCCATTGCCTTCTCCAGTCTTGCAAATATCTGCTGGAATGGCCAGCCTCAGAGAGTGTGTGCCTGTGCTCAGTTGCTTCAGTTGAGTCCGACTCTTTGTAACTCAGTGGAGCTACAAGAGCCTGCAAGGCTCCTCTGTCCATGGGATTATCCAGGCAAGAATACTGGAGTGGGTTACCATGCCCTCCCCCAGGGGATCTTCCTGACCCAGGGAGCAAACCTGGTCTCCTGCACTGGCAGGTGGATTCTTTACCACTAGCACCACCTGGGAAGCCCCAGCTTCAGGGAAAGTGGAAGTGAAAGTTGCTCAGTCGTGTCTGACTCTTTGTAATCCCGTGGACTATATAGTCCACAGAATTCTCCAGGCCAGAATACTGGAGTGGGTAGCCATTCCCTTCTCCAGGGGATCTTCCCAATCCACGGATTGAACCCAGGTCTCCCACACTGCAGGTGGATCTTTAACTGGTTGAGCCACAAAGGAAGCCCAGGGATGTATTAATCTCTTCAGGCAGAGGGGCAAGGTTCCCCAAGGCAGGTCATTATGTATGATTATAATAGCAAAAACAACGAAAAACAAAGGTTAAAGTCAAAGAAACAGATATATCATGGAGTCGGATTTGGCTCTTCCCTGCAACACAGTCAAGGGTATGGTTTTTCCAGTAGTCATGTACAGATGTGAGAGTTGGATCATAAAGAAGGCTGAGCACCAAAGAATTGATGCTTTCCAATGGTGGTGCTGGAGAAGACTCTTGACAGTCCCTTGGAATGCAAGGAGATCAAACCAATCAATCCTAAAGGAAATCAACCCTGAATATTCATTGGAAAGACTGATGCTGAAGCTGAAGCTCCAATATTTTGGCCACATGATGCAAAGGGCCAACTCATTGGGAAAGACCCTCATGCTGGGAAAGATTGAAGGCAAAAGGAAAATGGGGGCAGCCCAGGATGAGATGATTAGATAGCATCACCAACTCAATGGACATGAGTCTGAGCAAATCCTGGGAGATGGTGAAGGACAGAGGAACCTTTAACACAGTACTCTAACTCACATGCTCACAGAACAAAGGAACCGTGTACTAGTGAATGCCTAAATGGGGGCGAGCCAGCTGTAGTCTACAGACCCAGAGGCAGAGAAGCTGGTGAGAATGCCAGAGGCAGAAGGCAGGGCGGCACTATGGTCCCAACCCCAGAAATCACAATTACCGCCAAGCTGTGAGCTGCCTCGTGTTGCTACCCAATTCTTCCTGGGAGCCCAAGTGGTTCAGCTCTGCCAAGGGTGTCACAACCGAGGACCAACTCCCATAGGGAAACGCAAGACCCACCTCAGACTGTGGCAACCTCCTGCAAGGACCAACTGAGGCAAGCACACCCCACATACCCTAGTAGCATCTGCTATACTTCTACCCTTTCCCAGCACAACTGAGCAAGTGATCCCTAATAAGCAGCTACCTTCACCCACTTCATGTCTGGGCAGAGAACAGACACTAGAGAGGGATTAGGCTAGTAGAGGTAGGCCCAAAACCAAAGCAGAACACCAAGGGCTGCGTAAGCAAAGGAAAGAAGGGGAAACCACCCTGGAAGTGGCAGGTGCAATGGTTTAAATTCCTGCAATAAGCCCAAGACTGCACTTCAGGGACAACTGTAGACTTTGAGAACAAGTACAAGCTGGAGCAAGGGAAGATCTAATTCTGAACTGATCCCACACTGCCCACAACAGATCCAGAGATCTTCCTAAGTATATGGGAGGACTTTCTGAGTAGGCAAATCAACTGGACCAGGAAAATGGAAGAATCACTTGGTCATTCCTCTCACTCTTGCTGCTGCTAAGTCGCTTCAGTCATGTCCGACTCTGTGCGACCTCATAGACGGCAGCCCACGAGGCTCCCCCGTCCCTGGGATTCTCCAGGCAAGAACACTGAAGTGGGTTGCCATTTCCTTCTCCAATGCATGAAAGTGAAAAGTGAAAGTGAAGACGCTCATTCATATTCCTCTCACTACTGCTATCTATATATTTCCGCCCACCTTTCCCTTTTTTCTCATATTTTCCTAATATGTTTCTTTATTACTCCCTTAATTTTTTATAACCTACTTCTTCCTTTTTAAAAAGCACTCTATTTTTAAAATAAATTCCATATTTTTTATTTTTGATTTTGATGTTTTGTTTTTGATTTTGTATTTTTGAGTCTAATTTTTTCCCATGTTTTTGATCTTCGTTTTTTGATCTTTTGTTTCTGATTTTGTATCTTTGAGAGTCTAATTTTTAGTATTAATTTTCACTTAGGGGTTTGATAATAATCTTGATTGCTGTCTTCTGACTCCTTTTCTTACCCATCTTTTTTTCTTTTTCTTCTTCCTCCTTTGTTTCCCTATATAAGTGTGTGAATCTCCTTGGGAGTTCTTGGCTATTTAGAGTTTTTTTCACTGTTAGTCTAGAGATTTTTGTTTTCTGTGCTGTGTGACCTGTGAAGTCTTCATGCTACTGTAAGGAACTTGAGTCCAGGAATCTGGACCACCAGAGAACTCTTGCCCCATGGAAGATTAATAAGCAAGAGCCCTCCCAAAGGCTTCAATCTCAACACTAAGGCCAAAGACAATACCCCAAAGACAGCAAGCTCCAGTGCTGGATGCCCCATGCCAATCCTTCAGCAAAACAGGGGCACAACCCTGCTATATGCAGACAGGCTACCCAAAACCATACCAAATCCACAGACACCCTAAAAGACACTACTGGACACAGCACTGCCCTCCAGAGAAACAAGACCCAGCCCCATCTACCAGAGTACAGGCACAAGTCCTCCCAACCAGGAGACCATCACAAAGCCCTGGCCCAATCCCACCCAGGGGGACAGACTCCATAAGAGGAACTGTGACCTTCCAGCTTACAGAAATGAGACCCCAAACACAGTAAATTAAACAAAATGAAAAGTCAGAGAAAAATGCAGTGGATGAAGGAATATGATAAAAACTTACAAGACCAAATTAATGAAGAGGAATCAAGCAATCAACCTGAAAAGGAAGTCAGAGTATTAATAGTAAAGATGATCCAAAATCTTGAAAATAAAATGAAGGCACAGATAAATAGACTGGAGGCACGAATCAAAAAGATGCAAGAAATGTTTAACAAGGACTTAGAAAAGAGTAAATAATCAACAATGAACAACACAGTAACTGATATTAAAAATACACTGTAGGGAACCAACAAAGAGTGACTGAGGCAGAAGAACAGATAAGTGAGCTTGGAAGATAGAATGGTGGAAATAACTGAAACGAACACGGTAAAAATAAAAAGTAATGGGAACAATCTCAGAGATCTCTGGAACAACATTAAGTGCTCCAACATTTGAATCATAGGGATCCCAGAAGAAAACAAATGAAAGGGCATGAGAAAATGTTTGAGTAGATTATAGTTGAAAACTTCCCTAAAACAGGAAAGGAAATAGCCAGCCAAGTCTAAAAAGCCCTGAGAGTCCCATACAGGAGAAACCTGAGGAGAAACTTGCCAAGACATGTATTAATCAAGCTAACAAAAATTAAGCACAAAGAACAAATATTAAAAACAGCAAGGAAAAGCAACAAATAACATACAAGCAGATCCCTAACAGCTACAAGCCTAACAAAGCTAACAGCTGATCTTTCAACAAAAACTCTGCAAGCCAGAAGGGAATGGGAGAATATAGTTAAAGAGATTAAAAGGGAAAAGCCTACAACAAAGATTATTCAGCAAGGATCTCATTCATATTCAAAGGGGAAATCAAAAGCTTCACAGACAAGCAAAAGTTAAGAGAATTCAGCACCACCAAACCACATCTACACAAACACTAAAGGAATACCTCTAGACAGGAAACACAGAAAGAAAAGGCATACAAAACAAACCCAAAACGTAAAGTAAATGGTAACAGGATCATACATATCAATAATCAAATTACCTTAAATGTAAATGGGCTAAATGCTCCAACCAAAAGACACAGATTGGCTGAATGAATGCAAAAACATATATTCTGTCTACAAAAGAACCACCTCAGACCTAGGGACACATGCAAACTAAAAGTGAGGGGCTGGAAAAAGATAGTCCATGCAAACGGAACTCAAAAGAAAAGTAGTAGCGATTCTCACATCAGATAAAATAGACTTTAAAGACTGTTAACAAGAAACAATGACGGATACTACATAATGATGAAGGGATCAATTCAAGAAGAAGATATAACAATTATAAATATATATGCACTCAACATACAAGCACCACAATATGTAAGGCAAATGCTAACAGCTATCAAAGGGGAAATCAACAGTAACACAGTAATAGTAGGGGACTTCAATCTTATATTCACACCAATGGACAGATCAACCAGACAGTAAATAAGTAGGGAAACACAAGCTCTAAATGATATATTGGACCAGTTGGACCTAATTGATATATACAGGTATTTTACCCCAAAACAATAGATTTCACTTTTTTCTCAAGTGCACATTGAACATTCTCCAAGATAGATCACCTCTTGGGCCATAAGTCAATCCCTGGCAAATTTTTAAAAATTGAACTCATTTCAAGCATCTTTTCTGATGACAAAGCTATAAGATAGATATCAACTACAGGAAAAGCTGATTAAAAAAACACAAAACCCAGGCCCAGAACTGCCAATTCATTATTTCTGTCACATTGTATTGGCTACAGAAAGTCACAAAGCCAACTCAGATTAAAGGGAAGAATAAGTTTACTCTACCTCTTGACGGGAGGATTACGATGTTATATTAGTTTACCAGGGCTGCTGCAACAAAGTCACACAAACTGGGTGGCTTAATTAATGTATAGTTTCATAATTCTGGAGGTTAAAAGTCTGAGATCAAGGTGTCAAGGGGTTGACTCCTTTTATCAGATAGAGAGAATATGTTTCATTCCCCTCTCCTGGTTTCTGACTATTTTCTGGCAATTGCACCCTCCATCCTTTTATCTTCACACGCATTCTCTCGGTGTGCCTATGCCTATCTCTGTGCACAAATTCCCCCTTATAAAGACACCAGTTGACTAGGGCCTTCCCTGATGACTTCATTTTAACTTGATTACCTCTATAAAGACACTGCCTCCAAATAAGGTCACATTCTGAGGTCCTGTGGATTAGGACTCCAACATATCCAAGCTATCTATTAGGAGGGATATAATCCAACCCATCAGTTCAGTTCAGTTCAGTCGCTCAGTCGTGTCCGACTCTTTGCGACCCCATGAATCACAGCACACCAGGCCTTCCTGTCCATCACCAACTCCCGGAGTTCACTCAGACTCACGTCCATCAAGTCAGTGATGCCATCCAGCCATCTCATCCTCTGTCGTCCCCTTCTCCTCCTGCCCCCAATCCCTCCCAGCATCAGAGTCTTTTCCAATGAATCAACTCTTTGCATGAGGTGGCCAAAGTACTGGAGCTTCAGCTTTAGCATCATTCCTTCCAAAGAAATCCCAGGGCTGATCTTCAGAATGGACAGGTTGGATCTCCTTGCAGTCCAAGGGACTCTCAAGAGTCTTCTCCAACACCACACTTCAAAAGCATCAATTCATCGGTGCTCAGCCTTCTTTACAGTCCAACTCTCACATCCATACATGACCACAGGAAAAACCATAGCCTTAACTAGACGGACCTTAGTCGGCAAAGTAATGTCTCTGCTTTTGAATATGCTATATAGGTTGGTCATAACTTTTCTTCCAAGGAGTAAGCATCTTTTAATTTCATGGCTACAGTCACCATCTGTAGTGATTTTGGAGCCCAAAAAATTAAAGTCTGACACTGTTTCCACTGTTTCCCCATCTATTTGCCATGAAGTGATGGGACTGGATGCCATGATCTTCGTTTTCTGAATGTTGAGCTTTAAGCCAACTTTTTCACTCTCCACTTTCACTTTCATCAAGAGGCTTTTGAGTTCCTCTTCACTTTCTGCCATAAGGGTGGTGTCATCTGCATATCTGAGGTTATTGATATTTCTCCCAGAAATCTTGATTCCAGCTTGTGTTTCTTCCAGTCCAGTGTTTCTCATGATGTACTCTGCATAGAAGTTAAATAAGCAGGGTGACAATATACAGCCTTGACGTACTCCTTTTCCTATTTGGAACCAGTCTGTTGTTCCATATCCAGTTCTAACTGTTGCTTCCTGACCTGCATACAGATTTCTCAAGAGGCAGGGCAGGTGGTCTGGTATTCCCATCTCTTTCAGAATTGTCCACAGTTTATTGTGATCCACACAGTCAAAGGCTTTGGCATAGTCAATAAAACAGAAATAGATGTTTTTTCTGGAACTCTCTTGCTTTTTCCATGATCCAGCAGATGTTGGCAATTTGATCTCTGGTTCCTCTGCCTTTTCTAAAACCAGCTTGTAACAAATACACAATACAGGAACAGGAGTCCTTAGTAACCATCTGTGCAGATATCTACCACAAAGCAGAAGGTGCAAGAAATACCTCTCTCTTATCTTCAAGAACAGATTCTTCAGGTAGGCCGTTTTAACTGGAGCCTGGAACTTTAAATGCTCCTTACAAATCTAGCCACCAGCATCAGCCTTGGGTATAACCTGTTTTTCTCTCCCCGCAAGGGAGACTTTGGAGTCTGATTGGTGCAATGTGACCTGGAGCTAAGACATTCCCTCATTGTTTTCTCCCAGAACTACAAGAGGGAAAGGTCAGGTTCAGGCACCTGACCCTCTATGAGATTTTGAGCAGGTTTGCCAGATTCCTGTTTGCCATTCTTTAAATGGGAATAGTTATAAAAGACTGTCTCTCAGGATGGGGGTGAAAATTTAAAAGAACAAAGTATGTAAAAACTAATGTCTAAACTATCAGGATTTGTGTGTGTGTGTGTGTGTGTGTGTGTGTGTGTGTGTGTGTGTTATCCACTCCGTCATGTCCAAATCTTTGCAACCTTATGGACGGTAGCTCTCCAGGCTCCTCTATCCATGGAATTCTCCAGGCAAGAATACTGGAGTGGATAGCCATTCCGTTCTCCAGAGAATTTTTCTAACTCAGGGGTCAAACCCGAGTCTCTCACATAGCAGGCAGATTATTTACCACCTGAGCCACCAGGGAAGCCTTCTGCTACCGCTGCTAAGTTACTTCAGTCGTGTCTGACTCTGTGCAACCCCATAGACAGCAGCCCACCAGGCTCCCCCATCCCTGGGTTTCTCCAGGCAAGAACACTGGAGTGGGTTGCCATTTCCTTCTCCAATGCATGAAAGTGAAAAGTGAAAGTGAAGTCGCTCAGTCGTGTCCAACTCTTAGCGACCCCATGGATTGCGGCCCACCAGGCTCCTCCGCCCATGGGATTTTCCAGGCAAGAGTACTGGAGTGGGGTGCCATTGCCTCCTCCGGGGAAGCCTTCTAGATGACCATAATTAATGGCATCAGTCTCTACCACATCAATACAGCTGACTTAGACTACATTTTGAGTTGAAACATTAGTAAAGCATTAATCATAGTAAGACTTCATTTGTGTGGAGAACTACACAGTTTACTAAGCACTTTCACACTAACCATCACAGGGAGTCAGATCTCTCTGTTTTATGAGAACGGAGTCCTTCATATATCTGGAGAAAAACATGATCTAAAAGAATACATGCACCCCAGTGTTCACTGTAGCACTGTTTACAATAGCCAAGACACGGAAACAACTTAAATATCCACTGACAGAGGAGTAGAGAAAGAAGATATGGTACCTATATACAATGGAATATCACTAAGCCATTAAAAAGAATGAAATAATGCCTTTTGTAGCAATATAGGTGGGCCTAGAGGTAGTCATACTGAGCAAAGCAGGTCAGACAGAGAAAAAGAAATATTGTATGACATCCCTGTCGACTTAAAAAAATAGTCACAACCTAAACATTGAGAATTATGTTTTATTCGGTGGGAATTTTTAGGACTTAAGCCCAGGAGACAGCATCTCAAGTAAACCTGAGAGAAATCCTCCAAGGAGGTGAGGGGAGGAGCCAAGTAATATAGAAGTTTTGCAACAAAGGTCAGGTAGCCTGAACATCAAAAGGTTATTGTCACTTAAAGGAAACTAGATATCCCAAGTTAAGGAATTTAGTGATTTTCTATGTACGGGAGGATGCAAGGGTCTGGGCTCACAGAAATCATTCCTTTCATATGTATCTCAATTATCCTGTGTTTTTCACATCCTGAGTTCTTAAAGGCTCATGGCAGGGAGTGACTGCAGCCTAATGGCTGCTAAATCACAGGTATTCTTCTCCTTCCTGAGTGCCCTCAGGAACTCACATTGAAGGGCTGGAATAACTGATGACTGTCACATACTTATTTACTGACATGCCAGGAAATACTCCATTTCTCATCCCTTATGCTGCTGCTGCTGCTAAGTCACTTCAGTCGTGTCCGACTCTGTGTGACCCCAGACACGGCAGCCCAGCAGGCTCCCCCGTCCCTGGGATTCTCCAGGCAAGAACACTGGAGTGGGTTGCCATTTCCTTCTCCAATGCATGAAAGTGAAAAATGAAAGGAAGGTTGCTCAGTTGTGTCTGACTCTTTGCGACCCCATGGACCGCAGCCCACCAGGCTCCTCTGTCCATTGGATTTTCCAGGCAAGAGTACTGGAGTGGGGTGCCATCACCTTCTCCTTCATCCCTTATAGTGGAATCTAAAAAGAAATTATACAAATGAACTTACTTACAAAACAGAAAGAGACTCACAGACTGAAAATGAACTTTTGGGCGCTGGTGGTGGGATGGGGGAAGAATACGGGAGAAGGGATAGTTAGGAAGTTTGGGATGGACATGTACATACTGCTATATTTAAAACGGATAACCAACAAGGACCTATATGGAGCTTTGCTCAATGTTATGTGGCAGCCTGGATGGGAGGGAAGTTTGGGGGAGAATGGATGCATGTATGTATATGACCAAGTTCTTTTGCTGTTCACCTGAAACTATCAAAACATTGTTAATCAGTTATACCCCAATACAAAATACAAAGTTTTTAAAAAAGAACAGAGACCTTGAAGAAAGGACTTTAAGAAGTATATTAATAAAAAATAAGTAAGTATATTAGTAACAATAATACTGCCTTCTATAACAAAGAGACCCAAGAATACAGTGGTTCAAACATAATAGAAATGTATATCTTACTCACATGACAAAGAAATGTTCCCATCTCATAATGGTCTTCATCCACACAGTGATTCAGGGATCTAGGCCCATTCTATCTTGCACCTTCAGCGACTATTAGAGACTTATAGTTATCTGCACAAAGCCTGCAGCTTAGGAAAGCCTTAGCTTGACAAATAGCACTACTTCAACTCATATACCATTGATGAAAATGAGTCACATAGTCACCTAACTACAAAGAAGGCTGGGAAATGCGTTCTAGCTAGGAGACCAGGAAAGGTAGGAAAGTGACTTTTGGTGAACAGCCAGTAATCTCTTCCATGGGAGAGTTTATAAAGTTCTAGAAGGGATGGATCACATATTCCCAAGAAAGTATAGTTTCTGGTTAGAGGATGCAGTGAGTTGATGTATGGGCCATAATTCTTCACTTTCCTATGTAGTACTGTGTACCCATAATTTTGCCATGGACAAAGGGAGGTGGAGTATATTTTCCCACCCACTGATATTGGACTTGACTATATGACATTCTCTGGTCACTGAAATCAGGTAGAAGTGGTAGTGTGTCAGTTTTGAGCTTCAGTCTTTAGAGTTTCTGCGTGTTTCTACTTTTCTTGTGCTTTCACCATCTCCACTAGAAATTCTCCCCTGGATAATCACTGCCCTTCAGCCTGGGGCTGCAGAGTGAAGACAAGAGAGGCAGACCAGAGTTCAACCCAGCACTTAAAGCCCAGCTCACTAAGGCCATCATCTTGAAGTGCCTGTCTGATGCAATTAGAGACCCCAGCACCCAGCCAACTTGTAGATACATGAGATCAGCAAAGTAATCTCAGTCAACCCACATACACATGAGAAATAAATACTAGTTTTTCTATGCCACTGAGGTTTCATGGTTGTTACACACTATTGTGGCAATAGCTGCTGATATAGAAGGACAAATAAAGAGTATCCTCATTCCCCCTAGCCTTTTGTAAGTGTCCTATTCTTTGCGAACCCATGGATTATAGCCCACTAGGCTCCTCTGTCCATGGAATTTTCCCGGCAAGAATACTGTAGTGGGTTTCCTACTCCAGGGTATCTTCCCAACCCAGGGATCAAACCTGTATCTCTTGCATTGGCAGGCAGATTCTTTACCACTGTGCCACCTGGGAAGCCCAAGTGATGCCCATTCCACCTGATTGAAGGAAGAGTTAGAAAATAAGAGATTACTTGGCTTATCACCAGGCATGGAGTAAATGAACACTGCATCTGAAGTCAAAACCAAACTGTATACTTTGCTTGTCCTCTCCACACACCCTGACTTGGAATCCTTAGGTTTCTCTTCCAGGACAGGATTCCCTGATTTTCAGCCAACATCCTTGGTCACTGTATGGTTATTCTGATGTAATAGTGATGCATTAATGAAAAGACACTAACAGACCCAGACAAACATAAGTTCCATTACTTAAGTCTCCAACTTCATATGCCCAAGAACAGGAGACTCTGAGCAGACTGATGGAGGGACCTATGGCTTTCAGGTTCCCATTAAAGGAAGCCAGCAGCTGCCAAGATCACCCCATCAAGACTAGGCTCCTGACAGATCCACTAAAGCAGGTCCTCTCAGACTGCATACAAAGCACCCCAGGAACATTGTTAAGTGCATATTCTGACTCAGCAGGTCTGGGATAGCACCTGAGATTCTGCATTTCTAACCATTTACCGGGTGAAACTGATGCCTCTGATCTTCAGGCCAGACTTTGAGTAGCAAAGCTCCAAAGCAAGGGTATCAACCTTGGTTGCACAATCTTAGCTGCACAATAACCTAAGAAGCTTTAAAAACATTAACCACCCCTGGGTCCCACCCCTAAAGGTTTTGATGCAGGAGGTCTGGGATGCTACTTGGGCATCCTGGCTGCTCCAATGTATAGCCACTGCTTTGAGAGCACCCTCTGCTGTTTCCAGGGAGTTTGTGCCCTCTTGCCTCCTCCTTGTTTTCTGGAGGCTCTGGCTCTCAGTTTGCCTGACTATCCTTTATTTTACCAAGTAAGAGAATATAATATTTTTCAACTAAAATAATTCTCATTTTGTGAAAGAAGAGACAACTATTTATTCAAAAATGTAAAATAGGAAGAAGACAAAAATGAAGTCCTTAAAAGTGAACTAATATGACCTTGTGAAAGTCCCACTCTCCTGCTCTTCCTTTCCTAGTTCACCGGTGCCTGATGCAAAGAATTCCAGGGGCCCCCATGCAGCCCAGGGCCTCCTTCTGTCCACCTGAAAAATTGGCCATTGAGATGACAAAGCTTTGCTTCCTAGGTGGCTCAAGTGGTAAAGAATCTGCCTGCCAGTGCAGGAGAAAACAAGGCTTTAACTAGTCCACAACCAGGTGTAAATAAGTGGAATATGTTTGCTTTCTAACCCAAATAGTTTAATACATGTTTTATATCAAAACAAGGATAGAAACATGGAGATTAACTTAAATTTATGTGAGTTTTTTGGTGAAATCCCAGACTTCAAAATAATTCAGGGTCTGTCTTAGGTTGGAGGTAGAGGCTGAATTTTGAAGGGTTTAGAAGTGTTGCCAGATCAAGTGAGACTCCCAGTTCAATCTCAGTTTCAGACAATGAGTCATTTCTTAGTAGAAGCATGGGCCCCAGTCACACAGTAGTGAGTGTTGGAGTTGGACCCCTGAACTCTCTGTCTGGTTCTTCACCATCATAGTTGGTGTGCAATCAGGCCTGGACACAGACCCTGGCAAGCTCCAGATGACTTCAGGAATTCTGAGAACACCCTCAAAGTATCAAAGGGCATCTACCTAGTCTCTCAGTTTACATGTGGTTTTTTTTTTGTTCCTTGGCTTTTTTTTCAGACAGTCTTTGTCTACTTGGGCTTTCACATTCACAGCTTACAAGTCAGTTCCCAGGGAAGCATCTTGAAAACAGAGCACCATCTTTTTGGCCTGGATTCCTCCATGCCTTCACAAAACATTTATCCCCTACGTGTCTAGCTTTACTCCCACCCTTTCCCCACTCATACCACCAACACCTGAAGACCTTGTCAATCCCCAGCCTACCCCTGTATATTAGCCATGGCATAGGATTTGGGGAAACCAAGAAAAACAAAAATGTGTATCTCAAATCACATGAACTAGTCAAGAAAGGCAGAGCATAGAGAGGACGTGGTTTAGAGTGATCCATTCTCCAAGCTCTTTGCTGTCTCTGGTCTTCATGCCCTCCTCAGGCATCCGGTCCCATCACTTCATGGGAAATAGATGGGGAAACAGTGGAAACAGTGTCAGACTTTTTTGGGGGGCTCCAAAATCACTGCAGATAGTGACTGCAGCCATGAAATTAAAAGACGCTTACACCTTGGAAGAAAAGTTATGACCAACCTAGATAGCGTATTCAAAAGCAGAGACATTACTTTGCCGACTAAGGTCCATCTAGTCAAGGCTATGGTTTTCCCAGTAGTCATGTATGGATGTGAGAGTTGGACTGTGAAGAAGGCTGAGCACTGAAGAATTGATGCTTTTGAACTGTGGTGTTGGAGAAGACTCTTAAGACTAGGAGATTCTGAAGGTTGGTAGAGGCTGACTACAAGGAGATCCAACCAGTCCATTCTGAAGGAGATCAACCCTGGGATTTCTTTGGAAGGAGTGATGCTAAAGCTGAAGCTCTAGTACTTTGGCCACCTCATGCGAAGAGTTGACTCATTGGAAAAGACTCTGATGCTGGGAGGGATTGGGAGCAGGAGGAGAAGGGGACGACCGAGGATGAGATGGCTGGATGGCATCATGGACTCAGTGGACGTGAGTGTGAGTGAACTCCGGGAGATGGTGATGGACAGGGAGGTCTGGCGTGCTGCGATTCATGGGGTCGCGAAGAGTTGGACACGAATGAGCGACTGAACTGAACTGAGGCAGAAGTGGGATCTCTGAGCAAGATCCCTTCTACATTATCCCCTTTGAATGCTGCCCTTCTGGTTTCTGAGACTTCCACTACCCTCCAAGGAGCTGTGCACTATGCACTCAACTTGAGTCAGGATATCTTTTCTGAGCTCTGAGTCCACACTAAGCTCAGACCAGCTGACTGTCTCACAAGATCCCAGACATCAGAGTGGGACAGCCCAGGACCTCACAGCTCTGGTGGAGCAGGCTGACCTGGTCATGGCTGAGTGTGTGTCTACCTGTGTGTGTCAGCATCCTGGCCCCCACCCACACCACCTCGCTGGCAGACAGCCTAGCTGACCACAACCCACTGTGTCAATAAGTAAACAGGATGGGTTTATTGCTGCCTTGGTAAGCAAATACCAGTCACCATCTAAACAAGGAAGAACTCAACCACAAGGAAGAACTCAACCCATCGGGAGGGGAACCTTCACAACTCTTTGTATTGTAGGAAAGAGGGAAGAAATGGATAGAGAAAAACAAAAATGGACAGGGAAGCAGTGAAGGAGACAGAGAAAAGAAAACCAGGGCCAGCATTGTAGGCAGTACCAAAACAATGGTCTTGGGCTACTGTGTTTTCACCAGCTGCTCTGTGCCCCCAGAGATGCCCCTACTTGCCAAGCTCCCTTGCCTCAGGCCTGCCTCCCCACATCATACCTCCTGTCCCTCCTTCCATGCAGGCCCCCCTATCCTCCTGCAGGTCCTGATCAGGCTATAGCTTGTCCTAGAAGTCCTCAAGGATAAGCCATCTCCAGGGATCCCCCTTATTTGTACAGAAAGGTCCAATGTGTCTGTCTCCAGCCAGATAAACTCCTGGAAGATTCATCTTCTCTTATTGGGGGCCCTCTACTAAGTCTATTAATATTGTAGGATATTCAGTATAGGGACAGTGAACCTTTCATTGGTCCATTCAGGGTCACCAGAAAATGCAGAACAAATTTAGCCTCCTACATCTTAGCCTTTCATCTCTCATCTATCCTTTTCCACTTATCCTTGACCTTTCTTGGCTTGCCTCCCTGGGTCTCAGTGGTAATTGTGTCTTAATAGGAGCACCTCTGGTGAGACGGTGAAGAATCTGCCTACGTGAAGCAGGACACTCAAAGTCAGTGCTCTGGGACAACCCAGAGGGAGGGGGAGGGGAGTTCACGATGGGGGGACACATGGGCTCCCATGGCTTATTCATGTTGATGTATGGCAAAAACCACCACAATATTGTAAAGTAATTATCCTCCAATTAAAATAAATTAATTAATTTTAAAAAAAGAATCCGCCTGCAATGTGGGAGACTTGGGTTTGATCCCTGGATTGGGAAGATCCCCTAGAAGAGGGTATGGCAACCCATTCCAGTATTCTTGCCTGGAGAATCCCCACAGACAGAGGAGCCTAGTGGTCTACAGTCCATGGGGTCACACAGAGTTGGACACGATTGAAGCAACTAAGCAGCATCAACCCTGGGTCTCAGTGGTAACTGTGTCTTAATAGGAGCATTCAAGGCTGGTGACTCAGGTAGGGGGAGGCTGGAGCTGCCAACTTCCTGGGAGGAGCACTTACCCTAAACAGACCATCCACTGAGTCACTGGGAAGACTAGGAGATTCTGAAGGTTGGTAGAGGCTGACTCATCCTTGTCTTTATATTTCAGTGGAGAAGGAAAAGTCTTCATACAAGGGAAAATGGCCAGTTCATCGTTGTTTCTCCACAGATTTGAAAGCTGGATTTGAGTCATAAGGAGAGATGGCACAGGCTTCAAGAACATCCCTGTGACAACCCTGGAAGACATGACCTGGGGAGAGAAAGGAGAGTCTGGGGTCCTTTCAAAATACAATGGCAGGAGCAAAGATCAAGATATAAAAACTCAGTCAAATTCAGACTCAGAAAAATAAAAAGTGTATTTGAAGGTGGTTTGCCTTGTGAAATAATCTTTCATCATAAAGATCAGAGGTCTTAACTTTATATAGCATTCTGATCTTGGTAATTTCCAAGGTTTGCTTATAGATCTGTCACTAGTTAAGAGAGAAGACACCCTGGAGCTTGGGCTTCCCAGGTGACTCAGTGGGTAAGAATCTGCCTTCAGTGCAGGCAACAGAGGAGATGCAGTTTCTACCCCTGGGATGGGAAGTTCCCCTAGAAGAGGCATGGCAACCCACTTCAGTCTTCTTGCCTGGAGAATCCCATGGACAGAGGAACCTGGCGGGCTATAGTACATAGGGTCCCAAAGAGTTGGACATGACTGAGCACAAACACATGCGCTCTAGAGCTCACACCACTAGGAACTTCTGCCCCAGAGAATGGCAGTTCTCACTGCAAGTGGCAGATCACCCTCATGCCCTCAACTCTAGTTCGCTGCTGCTGCTGCTAAGTTGCTTCAGTCGTGTCCTATTCTGTGACCCTATGGACTGTAGCCTGCCAGGGTCCTCTGTGCATGGGATTCTCCAGGTAAGAACACTGGAGTAGATTGCCATGCCCTGCTCCAGGGAATCTTCCTGAACCAGGGATTGAACTTACATCTCTTAAGTCTCCTGCATTGGCAGGCAGGTTCCTTACCACTGGCACCACCTGGGAAGCCCCAACTCTAGTTCAGAGCCTCTCAAACTTTCCAAATAAACTGGAAAGCCTGTGAAAAACAGAGGTGGCTGGGCTGAACCTCAGAGTTTCTGATTCAATCAGTTTGGGGTAGTACCCAGTTGTTTGAATTTTCAACAAGTTCCCAGGTGAGTCTCATTCTGCTGATAGATAAGGTACACTTTAAGAATAATTGATTGAGTTAGCTGCGCCTGCTAGCACTCTCTGCACACACCCCAGAAAACTTGGAAAACTAGTGCTTCAGGGAGAGTCACTCCACCTAAGCACTGGTCTCTTTACATCCTGGGCTACAGGGCTCTCTGTGTTGCCTGCTGGGCACACTGCACTTCCTGTGGGTGTTGCCTCTCCCACTCTCTGCCATGACTGGCTCACATCTTCTTTGTCTTCAAAGCTCTTCATGTGTCCAGCCCAGCTAGTGAGGAAACAGACACCATCCTCTCCATGGTTTCACTCTTTATTGAGGAAACAGATGCCATCCTCTTCCCAGCACTAAATCATCAGACCCTCCTCCTCAGGCCCCACTCTCTCTGCCCACCCTGCTCAGAGACAGAGGAGAACCTGTGTCCATCAAAAACCATTCATGTCACTCATGTCCCTCCTCTTTTCATTCTCCCTCTTCCCCTATTTCTTCCCTTACTTTCTCCCTTATGAGAATACTGGATCATTACCACAAGCACACAAATATCTTCCAGCATTTCTCATCTTTTTAAAAAAAGAGAGAGGTGAAGAGTTTCCCTAGACCTCCATAACTGCCTCTGGATACTATCCTATTTCTCACCTAATATTGGAAGCAAAACTTCTTCAAGGGACTTCTCTGGTGGTCCAGTGGCTAAGACCCTGAGCTCCCAGTGCAGAAGGCCTAGATCCAATCCCTGATCAGGAAACTAGATCCCCCATGAGGCCACTAAAGACGCAATAAAGATCAAAGATTCCATGTGCTGCCACTAAGACCTGGGTCAGCCAAATAAGTGAATATAAATAATTTTTTTTAATAGCTTCTTCAAAGTATTATGGATAGTTCCCATCACTACTTCCTCCCTTCTCAATCCACTTTAGTCTGCCTTCCTTCCTTCACGCTCTGCTGAATCCCCACCACTCCCTCATTCCCAGGGTCCTGCTGATAAGATTTTGACTCTAGGTTTCTTTGGTCCCACCCTCTTCTGCTTCTCCACCTACCTCACTGGATGTGCCTCCTGAATAATGAAGGGCTCTAACCTTAGAATTGACCATCTTCCCTTCCCTACACTCCCTCTAGCCCATGGCTCTAACAGGCTGACTGTTAAATCTGCATCTATAGCCCATGGTCACTTCCCCTGTGCCTGGAATTTTGTCTAACTACCTTTGAGCATCTCAAACTCAAAATGCCTAAAATAAAATTCTTGATTTCCCCTGCCCAACTAGTGTGTGTGTGAGTGGGGTGGGGGGCGGGGTGGTCAGTGGGGAGGCTTTGGGGTGTGAAAATACATATAACGTAAAATTTACCACTTCAAGTGTACAATTCAGTGGCATTAAGCATTAATACATATGTTATGTTGCACAGCCGCATCACTACGTATTTCCAGAACTTTTTATCATCCCAAACTGTTCAGTAAAAACTTCCCTTCCCCCCACCCTATCTTCCTACTCTGGCCTCAGCCTTGGTAATCACTATTCTGCTGTTTCTATGAATTTAACTATTGTTAGATGTCTCATATAGGAGAAGGCAATGGCAACCCACTCCAGTGTTCTTGTCTGGAGAATCTCAGGGACAGGGGAGCCTGGTGGGCTGCCGTTTATGGGGTCACACAGAGCTGGACACGACTGAACCGACTTAGCAGCAGTAACAGCAGATATCTGATATGGGCTTCCTGGGGGCACTAGTGGCAAAGAACCCACCTGCCAATGCAAGAGATGCAGGCAGGAGACGTGGGTTCAATCCCTGAGTCGGGAATTTCCCCTGGAGGAGGGCATGGTAGATCACTCCAGTATTTTTGCCTGGAGAATCCCCATGGACAGAGGAGCTGGGCGGGCTTCAGTCCATGGGATCACAAAGAGTCACACACGACTAAAGGATCTTAGAAACAACAGCAGATATCTAGAAAAATCATGCAATATTTGTGTCTGCATGCCCAACTTTTTCCTTCAAGCTCTACTATCCCCGGTTGTCCAACACTTCAGAGTAAATAATATAAGTTTCTGAGCTTTTTGTTGTCCTTCAACTTTAGTTTTTCAGGTACTTTTGTTGTTTAAACGTTTTAAATATGAAAAATAGCCAGAAAAGACATAACACCATGCTTCTACTTCTCAGTTTAATCATCGTAAATATTTTGCCAGTTGCTTTAGCATTTTTAAATATAAGAAATAAAACATTATAACTCAAATTATAATCCCCTTAATCCCTCCACCAAAGTCAACAATAGATAAATTAAGTATGAATTATTTATCCAGTTTTTATAGTGTACACCTATACTATATTTCACCTGATCTGAGACACTATCGGCTGTAAGTCCCACTTAAAAAGAAAAACAACACCAATTAAACTATGAACCAATATGTTTTAATCTTAGATTTTATTTTATTAAATGTATTGAAAGAATACTTTTAGACATATTTCAGTTCATTCAGTTCAGTTCAGTCACTCAGTCGTGTCCGACTCTTTGCGACCCCATGAATCGCAGCATGCCAGGCCTCTCTGTCCATCACCAACTCCCGGAGTTCACTCACACTCATGTCCATCTAGTCAGTGATGCCATCTAGCCATCTCATCCTCGGTCGTCCCCTTCTCCTCCTGCCCCCAATCCCTCCCAGCATCAGAGTCTTTTCCAATGAATCAGCTCTTCGCATGAGGTGGCCAAAGTACTGGAGTTTCAGCTTTAGCATCATTCTTTCCAAAGAACACCCAGAGCTGATCTCCTTCAGAATGGACTGGTTGGATCTCCTTGCAGTCCAAGGGACTCTCAAGAGTCTTCTCCAACACCACACTTCAAAAGCATCAGTTCTTCGGCGCTCAGCCTTCTTTACAGTCCAACTCTCACAGCCATACATGACCACAGGAAAAACCATAGCCTTGACTAGACGGACCTTAGTCGGCAAAGTAATGTCTCTGCTTTTGAATATGCTATCTAGGTTGGTCATAACTTTTCTTCCAAGGAGTAAGCGTCTTTTAATTTCATGGCTGCAGTCACCATCTGCAGTGATTTTGGAGCCCAAAAAAATAAAGTCTGACACTGTTTCCACTGTTTCTCCATCTATTTCCCATGAAGTGATGGCACCAGATGCCATGATCTTCGTTTTCTGAATGTTGAGCTTTAAGCCAACTTTTTCACTCTCCACTTTCACTTTCATCAAGAGGCTTTTTAGTTCTCTTCACTTTCTGCCATAAGGGTGGTGTCATCTGCATATCTGAGATTATTGATATTTCTCCCAGCAATCTTGATTCCAGCTGTGCTTCTTCCAGCCTAGCGTTTCTCATGATGTACTCTGCATAGAAGTTAAATAAGCAGGGTGACAATATACAGCCTTGACGTACTCCTTTTCCTATTTGGAACCAGTCTGTTGTTCCATGTCCAGTTCTAACTATTGCTTCCTGACCTGCATATAGGTTTCTCAAGAGGCAGGTCAGGTGGTCTGGTATTCCCATATCCTGAAGAATTGTCCACAGTTTATTGTGATCCACACAGTCAAAGGCTTTGGCATAGTCAATAAAGCAGAAATAGATATTTTTCTGGAACTCTCTTGCTTTTTCCATGATCCAGCAGATGTTGGCAATTTGATCTCTAGTTCCTCTCCCTTTTCTAAAACCAGCTTGAACATCAGGGAGTTCACGGTTCACGTATTGCTGAAGCCTGGCTTGGAGAATTTTGAGCATCACTTTACTAGCGTGTGAGATGAGTGCAATTGTGTGGTAGTTTGAGCATTCTTTGGCATATATGTCTTAGCAAACCATATTTCATCAAATCTAAAGTACCATCTATCTTAAGATGTGTACTGATTCAGAGGTTTGTATTTCTTTAATGTGTATCTTTTAATGTGTAAAATGTATCTTACACATTTTTTAATGTGTATCTTGTTTTTTTTAATGTGTGATCATTGAACTATCACTATTTTAATGTGTAATGTGTATCTTTTTCTTAATGTGTATTCAAGTGAAGTTAAATTAATTACTCCTAAAACTTCACAACTAAAGTTCAACTCTTCTGCATCACTTTTTAAAAAATTAATAGGTCTAAAATAGTTTTAGGGACTTCCCTGATGGTCCATTGATTAAGAATCCACCTTCCCATGCAGGTAACAAAGGTTCAATCCCTGGTCAGGAAACTAAGACCCCACATGCTGAGGGTCAACTGAACTCTTGCACTCTGGAACCAACACACCACAATGAAAGACCCTGCATGCCACAAATAAGACCCAGTGCAACCAAAAATAAATAAATAAATAAAACTGTTTTAGGTTTACAGGAAAAAAAATGAGCAAAAAGTACAGAGTCTTATACACTCCCTCACCCTTTCTCCTAATTTTCCCAGTTTTTAACATTTTCCATTTTGGTGGTACATTTGTCATAACTGATGACCCAATAATTGAATATTGATGCATCATTATTAACTAAAGCCCATAGTTTACATTAGGGTTCACTTTCAGCATTGTACATTTTATGGGTTTGACAAATGTATAATGAAATATATCTACTATTATGGAATCATACAGAATAATAGTTTCACTGCCCCCCAAATCTCCATGCTATGCCAATTCAACTCTCTCTCCTCCCAAGCCCCTGACAGTTTATCATTTTACTGTCTCCATAATTTTGCCTTTTCCAGAATGTCATATAGTTAGAACCATACAGTATATAATCATTTCAAATTAGCTTCTCCCGTTTAGCCTTAAATGGTTAATTAGTCCTCATATGATCTTAAAATGTCAAGGGATGCCAGTGTCTGGTAATACCACCAAGTTATTATACTCTTTCTCCTGAGATTATTTTATTTTTTAATAATTCTTTTCAAGACTTCTGGAGTGGTCGAGCAGTTAAGACTTGGTGCTTCCAATGCAGGAGGAGCAAGTTTGATCCCTAGTTGGGGAACTATGATTCCACATGCTGCGTGGCACAGCCAAAAATTTTTTAAAGAATAAAATAAATAAATAAAAATAAGAAAAACCACCTTGAAGTAGAGGAGAGAAAGGTCAGATGTGTTCATCTAATCCAATTCTTCTTGATACAGTAGGTGGGAAAGTCATCTGCTAAAAGGAGGTAGAAGGCTAGTAGAAGTAATTCTGGAAACTTGACAGAACAAGGACCAGTGTTTTTGTTTTGGGGAGCTATGCTGCTGGTGGTGGTGGTCTGTGCATGAGACAGAGTGAGAGAAAGAGATGAACAATGTTTATTTATGTGTCAAAGAGTGAGACTGTACCCTGAAGATGCCTGCATTTTTTCTTTTTTTAAGATATAAATTATAATACATACAGGAATGCTCACTCTTTTTCATGTGCAGTTTTCCACATTTTGAAACACCACTACAGTTATGTTATATGCCCTTTGGTAATGAAACTTTATCCCTTGACCACCCTCCAGAATCGACTGATCTGTTTTCTGTCCCTATAGTTTTACCTCTTCTGGGAAAAAAAAAAATGGAATTACACATCAGGTAGCCCTTGAGACTGACTTTTTTCCCTTAGCCAAATGCCTGTAAGAGTCATCCATATTGTGTATATTAGTAGTTCATTCCTTTGTATTGCTGAGTAGTATTCCATTATATGGCTATATCACAGTTTATCCTCTGACTAGTTTATCCTCTGACTAGTTGAAGGACATTTTGGTTATTGCTTCTTTGGGAGATTGTGAATAAAACTTCTATAAACATTTGCATATAGATAAATGTGTGAACAGGTTTATCCAGTATTATATAAACCCCTAAAAGTTGGATTGCTGGGTCATATGGTAGGTGTTTTGTTACAGATCATTGTAGTTTTGATTTGCTTTTGCGTAATGACTAAGCATGTAGAGTATCTTCTCATGTGCATTTTTCTCATCTCTATATATTCTTTTGTGGAGTGTCTATTCAAATCCTTTGACCATTTAGATTTCCACTTTAAACAGTAGATAGGTCTTGAAATGATTCCATAGTGTTTTTCCTTAAAGTCATATTTTTCTCTCTCTGGTTTCTATCACATATTTCAAAATAAAGACAGTCATAGTCTTTCTAATGGCAGCAAATACTCTGCCTTGAAATGACTTTCCCTCAACCTTCTGAAAGCATTTGGTAGCAGTGCTTTTATTTTCTACTTCAGAGAGTCCTAAGAATTGGTCTAGTAAGAAAGCCATAACAAGAGAGTGCATCTGATATTGGAAAGTGAATACAGTGGAAAAGCACATGAGCACATTTACTTAGTTCTGAATGAACAATCTTTAGTAAAGTTCTGCTGGGGATAAACTCATAATTCAAATGTATTGTTTTATGGAAATGCCTTTGCTTCACCTTTCTTGAAAGATGTTTTAGCTGGGTATAAAAGTCTATGGGCTTTTGTCCAAGAAATATAATGAAAATACTATTCCACTTTTCTTGCCAGCTAGTTAAAAGTAATCGTCTCTTTCTCTCTCTCTGGATGCTCTTAAGATTTTTCTCTGTGTCTTTGGTTCTCTGAAGCTTCGCTATAATGTATCTAGGTGAAGGTTTCTTTTCTTTCTTTCTTTCTTTCTTTTTTTTTTTTTTTGTAGACTGTTTTGAAATAAACTTCTTGAATCTGTGGATAGGTATCTTTCAACACTTTCAGAAAATTCTCAGCTATTATCTCTCCAATTATTGCTTCTGTCCCCATCTTTTCTCCAGGTCTTCAACTTTAAGAACACTGATATTTTAGAACTTCTCACTGTGCTCTCTGTCTTTGGCCCTCTCATGTGTATTTTCATTGTTTGCATCACTTAGGCTTATTATCTCACGCCTCAAATAATTGCTAATGAAATCCATCATGACTAGTGTACCAAGTGGATTTGTTGCCCATGGCTCCCATATATCTATTCTGTGCTTGCTTAGTTGTTCAGCCATGTCCAAAGATTTGTGACCCCATGAACTGTAGCCCTTCAGCCTCCACTGTCCAAGGAGATTCTCCAAGCAAGAATGTTGGAGTGGGTCACATGCCCTCCTCCAGGGGATCTTCCCAACCCAGGAAATGAACTGGAGTCTCCTGCATTGCAGGCAGATTCTTTACCAGCTAAGCTACCAAGGAAGTCCATATCTATTCTAGATGGATTTAGTTGGCCCAGCCAGCATCCTTCCATTATTTTATGAATCATTAGAGAAATTCTCCTCAGAAATTGTTTTATAATTTAAAATTATGGTGACCCAGTTTAGTTGGGACTGTCCTTCCTATCCTTAAAAAAGAATTCATAACTCCCTCTTTGTCTCTCTGCAGTATTTTATTTTGGAAATTAAACTATCTTAATACCTTATTCATAGTAAGCATCTTTTGGTTTGTTGTCATTCATTCACTCAGTCATGTCTGACTCTTTGTGACCCCATGGACTGCAGCACTCCAAACTTCCCTGTCCTTCACTATCTCCTAGAGTTTACTCAAACTTATGTACATTGAGTCAATGGTGCCATCCAACCACCTCATCCTCTGTCACCCCTTCTCCTCCTTGCCTTCAATCTTTCTCAAAATCAAGGTCTTTTCCAGTGAGTTGACTCTTTGCATCAGGTGGCCAAAGTATTGGAGCTTCAGCTTTAGTATCAGCCTTCCCAATGAATATCAAGAGTTGATTTCCTTTATAATTGAGTGGTTTGATTTCCTTGCTGTCCAAGGGACTCTCAAGAGTCTTCTCCAACACCACAGTTCAAAAGCATCAATTCTTTGGTGCTCAACTTTCTTTATAGTCCAACTCTCACATCCGTACATGACTACTGGAAAAACCACAGCTTGACTATATGGACCTTTGTTGGTAAAGTGATATCTCTGCTTTTTAATTCATCGTCTAGGTTTGTCATAGCTTTCCTTCCAAGAAACAAGCGTCTTTTAATTTAATGACTGCAGTCACCATCCACAGTGATTTTGGAGCCTAAGAAAATAAAGTCTGTAACTGTTTCCATTTCTTCACCATCTTTTTGCCATGAAATGATGAGACTAGATGCCATAATCTTAGTTAAAAACATTTTTTGAATGTTGAGTTTTAAGACAGTTTTTCCAGTCTCCTCTTTCAACTTTATCAAGAGGCTCTTTAGATTCTCTTCACTTTCTGTCATTAGGGCGGTGTCATCTGCCTATCTGAGGCTACTGATATTTCTCCTTGATATTACCTTGCTAGCGTGTGAAATGAATGCAATTGTGTGCAAAGTTCATCAGTGGCCACAGGACTGGAAGAAGGTCCATTTTCATTCTAATCCCAAAGAAAGGCAATGTCAAAGAATGTTCAAACTACCACACAATTGTATTCATTTCACATGCTAGCAAGGTAATGCTCAAACTCCTTCAAGCCAGGCTTCAGCAGTACCTGAACTGAGAACTTATAGATGTTCAGGATGGATTTAGAAAAGGCAGAAGAACCAGAGATCAAATTGCCAATATCTGTTGGATCATAGAATATGACCCACCTAGATAGCATATTGAAAAGTAGAGATATTACTTTACCAACAAAGGTCCATCTAATCAAGGCTATGGATTTTCCAGTGGTCATGTATGGATGTGAGAGTTGGACTGTGAAGAAGGCTGAGTGCTGAAGAACTGATGCTTTTGAAGTGTGGTGGAGGAGAAGACTCTTGAGAGTCCCTTGGACTGCAAGGAGATCCAACCAGTCCATTCTGAAGGAAATCAGTCCTGGGTGTTCTTTGGAAAGAATGATGCTGAAGTTGAAACTCCAATACTTTGGCCACCTCATGCAAAGAGTTGACTCATTGGAAAAGACCCTGATGCTGGGAGGAACTGGGGGCAGGAAGAGAAGGGGATGACAGAGGATGAGATGGCTGGATGGCATCACTGACTCGATGGGCATGAGTCTGAGTGAACTCCGGGAGTTGGTGATGGACAGGGAGGCCTGGCGTGCTGTGATTCATGGGGTCATAGTCAGACACAACTGAGCGACTGAACTGAACTAAACTGAGTACAGCACTTTCACAGCATCATCTTTTAGGATTTGAAATAGGTCAGCTGGAGTTTCATCACTTCCACTAGCTTCATTTACAGTAATGCTTCCTAAGGCCCACTTGACATCACCCACTTCAGGTGTCTGGCCCTATGTGACTCATCACACCATCGTGCTTATTCAGGTCATTAAGGCCACTTTTGTATAGTTCTTCTGTGTTTTCTTGCCACCTCTTCTTAATATCTTCTGCTTCTGTTAGGTCCAGACCATTTCTGTCCTTTATTGTGCCCATCTTTGCATGAGATGCTCCCTTGGTATCTCCAGTTTTCTTGAAGAGATCTCTAGTCTTTCCCAGTCTATTATTTCTTCTATTTCTTTGCATTGTTCACTTAAGAAGGCTTGCTTATCTCTCCTTGCTGTTCTTTGAAACTCTGCATTCAGATGGATATATCTTTCCTTTTCTCATTTGCCTTTTGCTTCTCTTCTTTCTCAACTATTTGTAAGGCCTCTTCAGACAACCATTTTCCTTTTTGAATTTCTTTTTCTTGGGATTGGTTTTGATCACCACCTTCTGTACAACATTACAGACCTCTGTCAATAGTTCTCGGGGCACTCTGTCTATCAGATCTAATCCCTTGAATCTTTTTGTCACTTCTACTGTATAATCACAAGGGATTTGATTTAGGGAATACCTGAACAGCCTCTGCCTTTTCTAAAACCAGCTTGAACATCAGGAAGTTCACAGTTCACGTATTGCTGAAGCCTGGCTTGGAGAATTTTGAGCATTACTTTACTAGCATGTGAGATGAGTGCAATTGTGCAGTAGTTTGAGCATTCTTTGGCATTGCCTTTCTTTGGGATTGGAATGAAAACCGACCTTTTCCAGTTCTGTGGCCACTGCTGAGTTTTCCACATTTGCTGGCATATTGAGTGCAGCACTTTCACAGCATCATCTTTCAGGATTTGAAACAGCTCAACTGGAATTCCATCACCTCCACTAGCTTTGTTCATAGTGATGTTTTCTAAGGCCCACTTGACTTCACATTCCAAGATGTCTGGCTCTAGATTAGTGATCACACCATCGTGATTATCGGGGTTGTGAAGATCTTTTTTGTAAAATTGTTCTGTGTATTCTTGCCACCTCTTCTTAATATCTTCTGCTTCTGTTAGAAATACCATTTCTGTCCTTTATTGAGCCCATCTTTGCATGAAATGTTCCCTTGGTATCTAATTTTCTTGAAGAGATCTCTAGTCTTTCCCATTCTGTTGTTTTCCTCTATTTCTTTGCATTGATCGCTGAAGAAGGCTTTCTTATCTCTTCTTGCTATCTCTTGATGAAAGTGAAAGTGGAGAGTGAAAAAGTTGGCTTAAAGCTCAACATTCAGAAAACGAACATCATGGCATCTTGTCTCATCACTCATGGGAAATAGATGGGGAAACATTAGAAACAGTGTCAGACTTTATTTTTATGGACTCCAAAATCACTGCAGATGGTGACTGTAGCCATGAAATTAAGATGCTTACTCCTTGGAAGAAAAGTTATGACCAACCTAGATAGTATATTCAAAAGCAGAGACATTACTTTGCCAACTAAGGTCTGTCTAGTCAAGGCTATGGTTTTTCCAGTAGTCATGTATGGATGTGAGAATTGGACTGTGAAGAAGGCTGAGCACTGAAGAATTGATGCTTTTGAACTGTGGTGTTGGAGAAGACTCTTGAGAGTCCCTTGGACTGCAAGGAGATCCAACCAGTCCATTCTGAAGGAGATCCGTCCTGGGTGTTCTTTGGAAAGAATGATGCTAAAGCTGAAACTCCAGTACTTTGGCCAACTCATGCAAAGAGGTGAGTCATTGGAAAAGACTCTGATGCTGGGAGGGATTGGGGGCAGGAGGAGAAGGGGACGACCGAGGATGAGATGGCTGGATGGCATCACTGACTCGATGGACGTGAGTCTGAGTGAACTCCAGGAATTGGTGATGGACAGGGAGGCCTGGCGTGCTGCGATTCACGGGGTCGCAAAGAGTCAGACACAACTGAGCGGCTGAACTGAACTGATGCACTGGTCATAGCAAACACATTTTTCCAACAGCACAAGAGATGACTCTAACCATGTACATCACCAGATGGTCAATACTGAAATCAGATTGATTATATTCTTTGCAGCCTAAGATGAAGAAGCTCTATACAACAATACTGGTAGCTCTGTGTCTCAGATCTTTTGGTTTGCAGCAGCTACACAAATTACAGTGATTTGCTATTTTGGTAACATTAATTTCTTTAGTGCTTTTAAAATTGACAGTAAAGGGAGGAGGGAGGGGGGTTCAGGATAGGGAACACGTGTATACCTGTGGCAGATTCATGTTGATATATGGCAAAACCAATACAATATTGTAAAGTAATTAACCTCCAATTAAAATAAATAAATTTATATATTTTTTTAAAAGAAGGGCAAAAAATAAAATAAAATAAAATTGACAGTACAGTTTTTAGGTATTTAAAGAATGTGCAATCTTTGTCATCATTCTCTATTTGCCTAAATTCATAGTTTCATTTTTCCCCCATTGAATCACATAACAGGAAATTAAACAGCTCTGTTCAAAGCAGAAAGCCCTTGGGAAACAGATTTTCAAAGCTTCAGCAATAAATACCACATGACACCTCAGTCATACCAGCTTCTCACTGTTTGGAAACCTCTTTGATTCAGTTTGAGGGGTTTGGGAATTTCTCCTACTTTCATGGTGTTGCTTGGTGAGTGACAAGCAAACTTTTTAGTTATAACAAAGCTTCATCTGCCTATGGATATCTTCATTTTATTTCATAAAATCCCTGGTTGCTGTTTTGAAAAAAAAGAATTATAATTGTTTCATTCAACATCATTTAGGTGCTTTTGCCCCACTGCTCTCTTTTTGTACATAGAATGTACACGACTTTTTATTTCATTGCTGATTTAATATAATATTGTTGGCAATGTAAAATGGTCATTAAATTCCACACATGATGTACCAACAGGCCCATTATTCAAATGAAATGATGGCAATAAGAATAACTATGCCCCAGTTGATCCAGGCTCAGGCAATGACAACTTCATTATGACCTCCACCTGGCCCAAAGCAGTAACAAGGTACCTTCAGTTGTGAAATGTATCCCAATAACAAAAATGTTAAAATGTGTGTGTGGGGGGGGGAGAAATGTGCATCTTAGAATTGATGAACTATGATAGGAAAAATTTCTTAGCATTATAAGAAGAAATTGATAAATCAATGATCTTAGAGTATATTTTTAACAAATTTCTTTTAATAATTGAGAAAAATATATTAAACCTTCTTAGAAACATACATTATTTGAACCACAGTATTAGTAAGCTTGATATAAAAAGCATATGTAGAACCTAGTACCCAGTAAGAGGTAAAAAAAAAAAAAAAAAAGACACCATTCCTCTTAAGCACACATATAAATTTACAAAACGGAGCATTTCACAACCAACAGCAAAAAATTAGTATCATAAATATTCAATTAATACAAAATAGTTAATTTATAAATCTAACAAAGAGATGACTTTTAAAACTGCATTTATAAATTATTTCAACTCATTTATCAATCAGTTATAGATAAAATAAATTTAGTATAAAATCATATAGTAGTACAAATATGAAATAATAAAAATGCAACCTATATATTATTGGATGTAGTAGCTGCTATTTGTGCCCCTTCAACAGATCAGTGTGCCTGTCTCCAGCATCTGTGAGTATTTCTGCTAGAAATTCATGTCTGCCCCTTATCCAGTGAATTAACCTCACTAAATTCATGAGGAGAAGTTCCCTGGTGGCTCAGATGGTAAAGTGTCTGCCTACAATGCAGGAGACCTGGGTTCGATCCCTGGGTCTGGAAGATCTCCTGGAGAAGGAAATGGCAACCCACTCCAGTACTCTTGCTTGGAAAATCCCATGGACAAAGGAGCCTGGTAGGCTACAGTCCGGGGGGTCTCAAAGAGTCAGACACGACTGAGTCATGGGAGCCATCTCACCCAGGAGATTATGCCCCCCATCTATCACTCCCACCAGCAGTCTGTAACCAATCATTAACCCAAGTAGAAATACAAATGTCCAACCTGCTTGCCTCCAGATAGGAACAATTCTATGACCAGTCATGTTCCAGAGCTCCCCATGCATCAGGCCCAGACAGACTTCAACTGAGCCCATGTCCTGGCTTAACTCATTCCTCTACTTTTTTCAGCTTCCCTCAGCTCCCTTATTCTGAGAGCCCTCTCTCAACAAACTATATTATACACAAGAGTTCTTATCTTAGGCTCTTAGACTCTACTTCTATGAAATATGGCATAAAATTGATATAAAATCATAAATAATAACTGTAGAAAAGAAGGAAGACTAGAAATTGGTTTTTTTAGTTGAAGTACAGTTGATGTACAATATTATATGTTATAGGTGTACAGTTCAGTCAGTTCAGTTGCTCAGTCGTGTCCGACTCTTTGTGACCCCATGAATTGCAGCACACCAGGCCTCCATGTCCATCACCAACTCCCAGAGTTCACTCAAACTCACGTCCATCAAGTTGGTGATGCCATCCAGTCATCTCATCCTCTGTCATCCCCTTCTCCTCTTGCCCCCAACCCCTCCCAGCATCAGAGTCTTTTCCAATGAGTCAACTCTTCACATGAGGTGGCCAAAGTACTGGAGTTTCAGCTTCAGCATCATTCCTTCCAGAGAACATCCAGGACTGATCTCCTTTAGGATTGACTGGTTGGATCTCCTTGCAGTCCAAGGGACTCTCAAGAGTCTTCTCCAACACCACAGTTCAAAAGCATCAATTCTTCAGTGCTCAACTTTCTTCACAGTCCAACTCTCACATCCATACATGACCACTGGAAAACCATAGCCTTGACTAGGTGTACAGTTCAGTGACTTACAATTTTAAAGGTTATGCTCCATTCATGGTTAAAAGGTATAAAGTATTGGCTATATTCTCTGTGTTGTACAATATATTCTTATATCTATTTATTGTACATAATAGTTTGTAACTTTTAATCCTCTCCCCCTCCTCCCTTTCCTCTCCCCACTAGTAACCAATTATTTGTTCTCTATAAGTCTGTTTCTTCTTTGTTATATTCACTAGTTTGTTGTATTTTCTAGATTCTACACATAGAAAGGTGGAAAATTGTTGAGTTAATCAGTCAACATTAGACAGGAAGAAAAGAATAATAGAATAAGTCTGAAGAAAGCAGATGGAATAAAATAATAAAAGTAAGAATTAATTACATAAAAAACAGAAATTTAAACTATAAATAACTACAAACTATGAAAAATTTTTGCTACCAAACATGAAAACTTAGATGAAATGGGTAGTGTACTCATTTTATATCTATCCCAAACTGACTCAAGAAGAAATAGAAATGCTAAATAATTTGAAAAACATTTGAGAAATATAATCAAAACTTTAAAAAATCTACCCATTAATAGTCTCTGATGGTTTTATAGGCAGTTTCTTCAAAACATTCAAGGGCTTCCCTGGTGGCTCAGAGGTTAAAGCATCTGCCTCCAATGCAGTAGACCTGGGTTCGATCCCTGGGTTGGGAAGATCCCCTGGAGAAGGAAATGGCAACCCACTCCAGTACTCTTGCCCTGGGAATCCCATGGACGGAGGAGCCTGGTAAGCTACAATCCACGGAGTCACAAAGAGTAAGACACAACTGAGCGACTTCACTTTCACTTTCAAAACATTCAAGGAACAGATCATTCCCATCTCATGAAAACTGTTCCAGAAAATAAGAGAACACACCCCAATTTATTTGTGTCCTGAATGTCCAAATCAAACAAGAATAAAATGAGAAAGAAATATAACAGACCAATATCTCTCACAAACATAGATATGAGAATTCAATACAAAATTCTAAAAATATATATATCCAGCTAGGTAGTTAAAGCAACAATACATCATACTCTAGTTATATTTACTTCCAGAATTCAGAAATGTTTAAACATTAAATGTATAAAATATTCAGATTGGTTCAAGAGGGCAGAGTAGAAGGATATACATTCATCTCCTGCAAGACCACCAAAATCACAACTACTTTTTGAACAGCTGTTGACAGGAGGATGTTGGAACCCACCAAAAAAAGATAACCCACATCCAAGGACAAAGGAAAAGTCACAATAAGGCAGTAGGAGGGGTGCAATCACAATAAGATCAAACCCCATACCTACCAGTGGCCAATCCACAAACTAGAGAAGAATAATACCAAAGAAATTCTTGTGCTGTTGTAAAAGTTCTGGGGCCATGTCAGACTTCCCAGCTTAGTGATTCAGCAAAGAGACCAGGAATACCCAGGAAATCTGACTTCAAAGGCCAGCAGGATTGGACTGTGGGATTTGCACAGGGCTGGGGAAAACAGACTTCACTCTTGGAGGGCACAAACAAAATTTTGTGTGCACCAGCATCCAGGGGAAAGGAGCAGTGACTCCACAGCAGACTGAGCAAGACCCACCTATGAGTGTTGTAAGGTCTCCTGCAGAGGCATGGGTCTACAGTGGGTCACTGCAGGGACGGGGGCACTGGCAGCAGCAGTCTTGAGGTGCCCTTTGATAAGTCATCTTGGAGGTCACCACTCACCCTACCATTAGCTCTACCTAAAGCCTGTAGATTCCAGGGCTGAGTGGCCTCAGACTAAACAAATAACAAGGAGAGAACTCAGCCCCACCCATCAGCAGATAATAGGATTAAACTTTTATTGAGCAGACCCTGCCCACCACAGCAAGACCCAAATTTCCCCACAACCAGTCCCTCCTATTGAAAAATCAGCTGATAACTTTATGGGAGTTCCCTTGTATGTTATTGGCCTTTTGTCTCTTGTTGTTTTTCATATTTTATCTTTGTCTTTGATAGTCCCTCCTATGGCAACCCACTCCAATACTCTTGCCTGGAAAATCCCATGGCCAGAGGAGCCTGGTAGGCTGCAGTCATGGGGTCGCTAAGAGTCGGGCACGACTGAGCGTCTTCACTCTCACTTTTCACTTTCATGCATTGGAGAAGGAAATGGCAACCCACTCCAGTGTTCTTGCCTGGAGAATCCCAGGGACGGGGAGGCCTTTGGGGCTGCTGTCTATGGAGTTGCACAGAGTCGGATACAACTGAAGCGACTTAGCAGCAGAAGCAGATTCAATCCCTGGGTTGGGAAGATCCCCTGGAGAAGGAAAAGGCTACCCACTCCAGTATTCTGGCCTGGAGAATTCCATGGAATGTAAAGTCCATGGCGTCGCAAAGAGTCAGTCAGGACTAAGCAACTTTCACTTCACTTCACTTCACTTCACTTCACTTCACTTCACTTCACTT